>NW_017279598.1:233352-310331 GCF_001594065.2 Cyphomyrmex costatus
AAAAAAAAAAAATATTATAAGAGGTTTTTATATGTAAAATTAATTATTCAAATATAAAACATATTTGATTCTTTTCATTTTCATTTCATGTCTCGTTAGTTGTTTCAAATTTAGTGTCGAGAATATTCAATTGATAAATAGAAGCTTATATTGGAACGTTTTGGGTCTACGTGTGGATTCGTGCAGAACCAATATCGAAACCTACGACGAGATATCCGACACTTACAACGGCAACAACAACGACATTCATAATTATAACGGGATCATCCCGAGGGACGTAACGCAAAGCAAACATATTTCGCAGATACCTGCACCCTCTATCGCCGGAGATCTCGCCCTTGAACTCCCCGAACCGTCGGCATGACGGTTAATGAAATACGTGACCGGAGCCACCGTCATAATCTCAAACACTTGATTCCGCGCCCGTGCGACGGGAGAAATTGCGGAAAGGGTCCTGCCGCGCGCTTCTGATGCGCGCGCGAGCGAGCGCCCATCGATGTCGAGCCTTTGAAAATTTTCACCGGCGCGAGGCCACCCTCTGTGATGTCCGCCCTCAGGGTAGACGCCAGCGCGTAATGCTGTTTAACTATCTCTTTCTTTCTCTCTCTCTCTCTCTCTCTCTCTCTCTCTCTCTCTCTCTAAAAATCTCTCTCTCTCTCTCTCTCTCTCTCGCTTGGATTTCCGTTAAAAATGAGTAACAATAGCAATTCACTTCCGCTTTGATGTCCTTTTAATAATCGAAATCCCCAGAATTGATACGCGGAGAATAACCGGAAATAGAATCGAGTGAAAATTAGTTAATTGGTTGGTCGGTCTCTTGTGTCGTTAAATATTTTTTCAAATGAAATTTCCGTGCAATTCTTGGAAAATAATATAAAAGCTAAGATAACGTAAAAAAAACTACGTAAAAGAATAACTTATTTTGTCGTAAGTAACGTTTATGTCTATAGATTAGATTAGTTTAAAGTTAATATAGCTTTCAAAGAACATAATTTTTTCATTACTCACGACGCCCTTTATATTTCCGGCAACCCCAAACAATTGGGAAAAAAAAAAGAAAAATAGCTTAATGCGAACGTGACTTCTCAATCGCGCTTATCTCGCGATGTTTATTTCGAACAGGGTGGCACAAATTAAAAGACACGCGCCGCGGTGTGACTTACAAGCGACGTCGTGTCATCACGCTCGTAGTCGTTTGAATTCGGCTTGCATGACGCGTTTCGGTAACGCAATATTGGCGCACCGGACTGGAATACCAATCGTGCGGAGGGTCGGATGTACTGCTCTTGCAAGCCCACCTTCGACTTGCGAGGAAGAACTCACGGCGGAGACCTTTCTCCCACTTTTCCACTTTCGATTTCGCCATCTACACTCGCTCTCCTACCTTCGTTCCCCCTTATTGCCATCCCTTCTTCCGATACTTCTTCACCCTTCTTCAAGCGCGAAATGTAAAACTCATGTCGAAAGTTTGAAAAGAAGCTGCGAGAAACGTTCTACCCTCGCGATGCTGAAGTGAGATGAACGAGGAAGGGTCCCCTTAATGGCTGGAAATAATCGAATGATCTCTTCCCTCCTTCGTCCGCGTAGTCGACGAATCTCTTAATTCGCAAGTTTTCCGGATGCTTCAACACAACGTCTCGTGGCGAATCGAAGTGATATTATTGTGGACATTTCTCAATTTACAAAACGGTAACACTTTTAGGGTTTGAGAAATTCGTATTCTTTCTTTTGATATTTTTGCGAAACATTTTTATTAGCAATAATGTATAGTAAAAAAGTCGATTTTTTTACACTGTTTCTCGTCACTTTTATGGATTCAGAGAAATAATATCTCTTTTAAGAAATCTGATGTGATTTTCCTAATACAAAGGTATTAATATTTCATGTAATTGTAGCAAGCAATTAACGTTCCTGCTATTTAAATCTTAATTTAAAAAACTCAATTTTGATAGAGAAAATTAAAACCGAAAGAAATGTCGAGCAATTAAAAATCAGTCAGAGGAGAAATTATTTCCCCTCTTTGACAAGAAATATTGTCTCGGTCACATAAAAATTACGAGAGAATTGCTATGTAGCGTCGTGCTTTTGTATAAGCATAAGCTAAAGCCTATCGCAGGTAAATTTACATAAGAGCATAGCGTACAAGCGTCTCCGGCCAATGAGGCTTCTGGTATAAGCTTTACAGTACAATACAACGGCTTACGTCGGGCGCTTCATTGGTCGACGCGTTTATATGCTATGGCGATGTTCTTATGCAAATTAGCATGCGATGCTGCTGACGTATCAATATTAATATAACTACAGAAACAGTGGCAAAAGGCGACAGAACCTCATTAAGATATGCAACGTCGAGAAACCACAATATCAGCTTAGAATTAATATTTACTCACATTGTAAAATATAATACTACACGGAAGGTGTAAAAATTTAGCAAATTGTATCTCAAAGTTTAGATAAATGCAGATCTGACATAATTTTATTAAACTATCAAAATAATAATATGTAGAATAAATAAGATGACAACGTTGAAAAAAGTTTTAATATTCTAACAATCAAGTTAAACATTCTAATTATTTTGACATTTAACAAAATTATTTTCAGATTTTTATATATATAGCTAAATTTTTAGATATTTTAGAAACCATTTTTTTTTCATGTAAATTTGTTTTATAATTCGTGTACGGAAACAAGATCTAATTAGAAAAAAAAAATGAAATGTATTTCCATTTATTTAGATTCCATTCATATATTCAATATAAAATACTATAAAAAGTTTTAAATTTCTTTTCGATGAAAACGCGTTTTAAGCGCACTTTTTTTTGTAAATAATTATATCATCGTTCTTGTTTGTTCGCCCGTCTGATTCGCACAATAACAAATGCGAGTCACGTAACTTTCTTCTTTGGTACGATCACGTTAAAATGGAAAAAAAACGTGTTGAATAGAAATTTTGCTACCAATTGAAAAAAAGACGAGATCAGCATTTTTATCGCGGCAAACGATAAATCATCTCTCGTCGTCGAACTTTTAACAATTACATCAATCACGTATATTCATTTTTAGCAATCACAATAGGTTTTCCCTCGCAAATACATTTGGAACTTCTGCTCTTGTGATATTTTCCCGAATGTTCAATCAACAATAATAACTATTTTATATATAAAGTAAATTAATTATTTGAATAGATTTTCTAACCCCAACTCTCTATAAAAAAAATTGCTCGTTAAAATTATAAAAGTGAATTTCAATTACACTCCATGTAACAAGCATGTTTTGTTAGTTTATATTGATTGTTTGCATTGTCCGAATTTAATTACAATAATTGACAGTTAAAATAGAGATTATATATTATTAGTTTATTGTATTATATATTATTACTTTGAATATTATTTGAAATCTATAAATACATATATCGTTTTATTTTTTCCAACCGCAACAGTTTACAATGAACTAACTTATGATAATTTTATGTGTCTTTTTCTCACTGTAATATTTGTAATTGTCACAGTAAAGAGTTACGAGTGATAGTATATTTTTGTATAAATAGAATAAGACGTAGTCGCATTTGAGTGTAGATGCATAAACTACGAATATCTACCACGACGATGCTGTTCGATGAAAACTGTATCAAAAACAAACAGTCCTGAGGGGATGCTTTTCGCCCTCGTATTCGCGCAACGAAACACAAATAGTTAGCGATTGTAGGCTAGGTACGATGAACACAGGGGATGGAGAAGCAAAACGTGCGAAACACACGTTCATACACAGGAAATACCCTCGTTGGAATTTACGAGTCGGTAATTCCAAAAATTGCATAGCAATACGAACTTTCTGCACAACATACTGTGATTTATTTTAACCTATTTGTTTACAAGTAATTGCTGCTGGCGATCGAAAAATAAATACTAAGCAAACTTTATAAAAACTCAGTGTGTTAATCGGTTTTTAACGACTTATATTTTTTAACTAACTAATAATATGTGAAATACTTAATGATTATAATAATATATTAATATAATCTATAACTATATATAGACGAATGCCTATAATCAAACACTAATCAAACTTTATTGGAATCAAAGTCAGATAAGTTTTATATTTTTTTCGCCTCCGTAATAGAATCGAACTATTTAATCCGATGAAAATGGATACCATAAAATTATTTAATCTTATTATGCGACAAGTCATTAAATCTACAAGTCTAATAGAATACGATTAAAGTCTATAATAGAATGAATTAAAATATGCTTCGTAAAAATCTTTCCGGATTTGACAAATTTCCGCAGCAGTTTGCCAAATGGTGGCCGATAAATTCGGGAAAAGCCCGGTTGTGCAAATAAGCGAAATCCGTTCGGCGGTCCGCTGGAAGAGCGGTCGCATTTACATCGTGGAATTTTCGACTCGTTGCTGGCGCACGGTGTGATAACTCCCGGGATAACAACTCGGAAAACTTTTCATCCACCTCCGACGGATCTGCAGAATGGTATATGGTATGGTAGCGGCAGAGAAGAGCGAGGCTGGCGACCAGACGAGAAAGGGTGCCAGAACATCGACTCGCGCGAATGCCCTTCCATCGCGCAATGTCGTGAAATATGTCGCGATTTACACGGGAGATTGGCGTCATTGGCGCCTAGGGAGCGAACGAGTGAGTCTCCCCTCTTTTCTCCTTTTCTGGCATTATCCCCTGGTCTACCAAATTCCCACCCCACCGCCTGCCCTGATCGTGTTATCCTCTAACCCCTGCACAGGCAGGAGTGGCTTGCCGGATCAAAAAAGCATTCGGGGAAATCGGGATCCCAGTGTCTGTCTGAGCGATGTAAAATCGAACCTATGAGACTCCTCCCCGCACCTCTCTTTACCCTTCAATTTTGTTCATCGTTCCTCTCTTTTTTCTTTTTTTATCACCCATTCTATCAATGATATCCGATTTCCTGAAAAATTGGTTCATCTATGGCTTTGCAAAAACCATTATCTAACAATTTATTAATCATGGTTACATGATATCCTTTATAATTCAAATCTAATTCGTAGTTTAATTACCGAAATCAAAGATGTAAGCTTAACTTTATTAACCTTTTAGGAACGATGTCTTGTTATTAAAAAATAATTTTTTTTTACTGACATTTTTTTTATCGATTTTGCTTAAAAGTATCTTTATAAGAGAAAAATTTATTAATAGAGTAAGGTTACCGAGATTACACCATTTTTCACATAAAGGTTTGTAACTCACAAATTTTAATGAGTGTTCTTAAGTTTATATAAAATAAAAAATTATAAAAAGATTATATAAAAGAGGAAAAGATTTCAGTTTTTTAATAAACTGCAATCTTTTCCTTTTTTTATATAATTTTTTAAACATTATTATAATGTTTTAAACGTGGATTTTTGTATGATGCGATTTAGGCAAGGAAGAAACCTATTACTTAAATCGCACTCCATACTAAAATCCCTCATTTAAAATGTTATAATTCCATACAGCACACTTTATCCCAGAGATTCCCTTCTTGCGAACATTTTCAAGACGTTGAAACGTTTTCCGAATGTCCCTTAAACATCTGTGCTATATGAGGGGAGTAATATAAAAAAATTTTTTTAAATAAAAAATATTTATTTTATTATGCTTTTAAAAATGTAAGAACATATTTTTCTGAAATACATAATTTCAGGAAGTAATTTGAGGAGTTCAATGTGAAACAAAATGAATATATCGCAAGTTTACAATATATATATTTTTACATAGTAATAAATAGAATAAAAATGTAAGAAATGTAAGAATGTTAGGCAACGTGCGTTTGCAACATCGATTTAGGAAACTAGGACATTTTATAAACTTTTATTTATATTTACCCTACAAATAAGAATATAAAGAAAACTTTGATTCTATTATATTAATTTAATTCTAATAGTATCTATTCTAGTTACGACAAATAATCAAAACTTAAACTGTTTAATTTATATTTTCTGTAATTCTGCTATGAAATACATTCAAAATAAACATAACTTTCTTTCTCATTTATATAAATAACAATACGATACGTAAGAAAGTTTGTACAAAAGTATTACGTATGTACATTTCTACCTTCAGTGAGAAATAAAAATTTTTTATCGAATTTTTACCGAAAAAATTAAAAGAACTGTATCTCTTGCAAGCAATTGTTTGTTTAAAAAGACTTTCGTTATTATGCTACGAACTCTAATTTCATGCATTATTCGATACATCGTAACTAATTAAGTAAGTTTATGCCGCAAGGGTGGAAGTAACCATAGTTTGCCAATAGTCTGTCACGGAGCAAGCATCTATAGGTGCAGCGAGGTGCAACGACTGTCCGCTCGTCCTCGGCATCGTTCGGCTGGCACCTGTCAAACTTCATCAGCATTGCTTAACACTCGGTCGCGCTACGGCGCAAATTAATCTCGCTGTAATATGGAAATACGTCATTGGAGAGGATACGGCAGATAACTGGTCAGGCAGTCTGGGCTAAGGGATAAGGAACGCAGAGTAGAATACAAGGGCGGGATACCTTGACGACGGAACCGTATGATGGGTTTATAGATTATCGTACATTTGCTCGAAGATGGTAGTGATGAGCTGATTTTGCTTATTCGCGAATATTATAGGATATCTCCTATAAATTTGTGGAAGGGAGTATCAGAAGCTAGATTTGGATATTATTGATAATTTATATACTTATGCACAATTTATAATTTATTTATTGCTATAAGAAAGATCGATGTTTAATAAAGTAGGCCAGAAAAACGATTTAAATTTAATGCGTAACTGAAGCGTATAATGGCAAAACGTTGTAAATGCTCTTTTTTAAATCTTTTATTTTACAAGGAAAAAAAACTTACTTTCTTAAAAGTCACTTTAAAAAAAAACTACAAAAATTTACCGTAATAGCTAAAGATATGAGCAATCAGTTTCAGCAAAACTTTTAATTTAATAATATTAATTTTTTTAAATCATTAAGTCTTTAAAACCATAAAGTTATTGACTTAAAGTTATTAGAATTACAAAAGTTGTAAGTTTAAATAAAAATGCATGTAAAAAATAAATTTAAGTAAAAATATGTACTGTACAATGAATTTATATCATTTTAAGTTGCATATTGAAAAAAATTGGTTTAATTAAACTGAAATACATGTACATATAATAATCAAACTATTTATAAAAGAAATATAACTTCACCGTGTCTATCTCATGACGGTACTGTGTACGTAATTCGTGAATAATCATCAGTCACGATAATTAGAAATTCTATCAATGTTCCTTTAATCATATATCTTACGTTAATCCAAACATGTTCTCTTTCTTGAATGATATAACAACTAGATACTTAGGTATTATTACTATATGTATATGTTATATACATATATATGCATTAACCATTCTAATCAATATCACACATAAATATTCTGGTTGCATAGCAAAGTATTCGATTATAATAACCAGAAGTTTTGTGTTTACTCTTTTACAAAAATTTACTTAAAACATACCTTGTTAATTCAATCATGATTATTTTTTTAATTTAAAGTCTTTAATATCCGACATAAGCATTGTGAAGATGATTGATCTAAATATCTTTAATTAATTCTCAATTTTTGTACTTATGACAATCTTTGGATCTTGCAAGGTAAGTTTCATCAAATGTAATTTCACAAGATAATTTTAATTATTTACTCAAAAACAATTTTCATACATAGACATAGTTCGTCTGATCTGTAAATTGGATGGGACTCACTTGCTAGATGTATTGATCATTTATGGATATTTTTAACTGAAGATGACTTAAAATAAGTCGAAACGTTTTGAAGATTTTATTTGAATAAAAGGATTTTTTAAAGATCCGACTACTTTTTGTTTGCGACCCAACAACATCGCTGTACTCTCATTCGCCTTTGAAGAATTAATTTGTTTATTGTTTTTATTTTTTTTATGTACCTAATATCTTTTTCCGCTTGCAGTAGCATTTTTCATGTCAAATATGAGATAAAATATATAACATTTACATGAATCCATTCATATAGTAAAACGCATTTATACAATTTTAGCACTTACAATGTTTTTATCGTGGCACGTTTATGAAATTTTCGAAAGAATTTCTGGAATTCATTAATAAAAGTACACTAAACTATGAGAACAAAACTTTATTGAGATACTCGCGTGCAGAACGATTTCCACTCAAAGAATATATAATATGATAGATACAATGCTACTCTATTTCTTTCAAATTTACACGGTTTCAGAATCATAATTCTTTGTTAATTTAAAAAGCTCCAATTTAATTCCGAGGACAAAATTGCAAAGCGGGAGATATGACACCCAATCGATGCCGCGATGATTCGTTTTTACGAGGCAACCGAATTCCCACGGGAGTCAGGAAGCAAGGTATAGGTCTCATCGGGCGGCTCGTTCAATCAGCATATCCCGGCAAATGAGCAATAGATCGGTGACGTGCATACACATCGACTGTATGCGCTGCATACACACGGACGCAGATACGCACACATGCGTAGGTAATCCACAGCGTGACTATTAGTCGTAAGTCAATAATAAAGCCCTTGTCCTGCCGCGGCTATAATGGCCGCGGTGAATTATTCTGGTCGGGATGCATTGTCCTGGCTGGGTCGCCGGCCGGCTTGGAATTGTCGGCCAAGCACGCACATGGCGATATACGCGGCTGCATATGTGCGCGTCGAATGCGTGGCTGTTTGCGCGTATGACGCGCATAATTGAGATGGATGTCGATTGATTCGCGGCCGGGTTTCGTTCGCGTGGTCTGCCTATTGGCAGCTCATTGTTAACACTTAAGTAGTAGGCTCAGTTTCCACGTGGCTTTAATGTAATCGTACAATGCGTCATTGGCTGTCTTATGGCGATGAAGATAAACCGCATATTTTATTAAATTATACGATTTATTAAAGATTGCTTATTAATAAAAATGCATTTTACGAGTATATGCGAAGGGAATATTATCTTTCTTGAAATTAAATATAATAATGTTTTGTTTAATAAACTTTATTTAGTGCAAACAAAATTTCGATCAATGTGTTTTTCAGTTAAATAATGTTAATTAAATTTTGTTGATAAATAGGTTTTCAAATACGTGTTTTAATTTAAGAAATTTACATTGAGTCTAAAGTTACTAGAATGAAGTAAGCAATGATAGCGTACAGGGAGGTGATTCGAATCAATTTTTTTTTCATTGATAAAAAAAGTAATTAAAAACAGATTTTGTTATTAAGTTTTATATTATAAATGATAAATCTTTGCGTTTGGTTTCATTTCATAAAATGATACATAAACAAGAAATATACATATATGATTGTATTTTTTGTTACATAACGAAAAAATTGAGGGAAGAATTATCCAATTCGCGCTCCCTTCCCCCGAAATTGCGAGACCATCAATTTATTAATTTACACTATAAAACTATATACTATAAAATTAATTATAATTTGTATTAGCTTCAACGTAACTTTTCGTTACGAAGTCACAAAATTTGTGATTTTTTTCAAATTGCAATTTTATATGAGAAACAAAATTTCTTTATACATTCACGGTCTTTATACTCGTATTGCTGATCATGTTGCTGACTGATATTGAATCACACGAATATGAAACTGCTGTCTGTTGTTTTTGATGCAGACGAAGTGCACGGAAGTAACTAAACGATAAAACAGTTTATTTGACACGAAAGACTAACAAAATTGGCGATTCTCTCAAAAAATTTATATTGATCCTATAATTCGATTAGCCTCAGTCTATCCTACAGTCAAAGAAACTGCATTTAAATTTATAAGCGTGAAAATCAATTCAATGGCGAGATTTTTGAAATATTAACTGGCCTTGCTTTATGGAACTTGTATTATTAAAGAAAGCGCTTTCGGATATTATTTTTACAAAGTTATTTTTAAAAGTGTGCAATATCACTTGCGCATCGTGGAGAAATACAGGCTATGAGTTTTTGCTACGTCGTGT
Organism: Cyphomyrmex costatus; assembly: GCF_001594065.2. Taxonomy (NCBI): domain Eukaryota; kingdom Metazoa; phylum Arthropoda; class Insecta; order Hymenoptera; family Formicidae; genus Cyphomyrmex; species Cyphomyrmex costatus. The sequence continues at coordinate 243,335 of NW_017279598.1, forward strand.
ATTTTTCCAATAAATTGTTCGCTATACTTGCAATCAGCGTGTGTCCACGTGATTGAATACGCGAAAAGAAAGTTTCGTACAAATTGCACGCTCCAGTCCGATCTTCAAAAGGATTCTGCCGCGCTTCCTTCTGTCTCTTCCCATTATTTCCTGTTCGAAGAGATAAACTCGGTTACCTGATATATACGTTTTTCAATATCACTTCTCGCTCCGATATTTTCTCGATTTCCTTCAAGTTGAAGATATAGACCTGTAAAAACTTTTAAATCAATCTGGAGCTTTATCAAAGTTTATTGTGGACTTTATCAAATAATCCATCGATAGAATTTACACCATTGCAGATTCTATTAATGTTTAACTGGTTGAAGTGTTAATAATTGAAATTGCGCTTGTGGCTTAATCCTGGCAAACAATTCAACTGTAATTTCGATTAACCGTATTTTCTTTAGCCTGCGGACATTCTTGTTAACTTGCAGTTCAAATATATAGACGTCACTTGCCTGCGGGATGTATTCATGGAAATGCTGTCTGATACAACGTACAAATATCAAGCAGATTATGTCACTACTAAAATTACCATTGTCGATTGGACGATATCATCAATAAATGTCCACATGCTATTATGATCATTTCGTTTGTCTATATATATCTTAATCTTGTATTGCAAGACATCTCTAAATTCGGGGTACAAATTTCTAAATAAAAACATTTTAAAGACATTTTGAGTTATATAGTTTACACACTAATAGGAGATTTTTTTTTCTAATAGAAGGTAATTTTTCCGATATATTCGCTTAAGATACGAAATTCACGACATAATAAATATAATGATTCGATTGGAGATATCACTCTTATATTGAACTTTTGGAGATACAAAACTTCTCGTGCGTACCTCATGTACGCCTCAACGTTACAAATGTACCACCAGCATTTCGACTATTTTTAAACAAACAATTGACAACAGGGCTGTGTCACATGTCAAATACAATCGATACCAGAACAATCATACAGATAAAGCACCGATATTAACAGTCTGAAACGGATGGGTGATCATGAATTTTTTCTTCTCACAATAAATAATTCCTAATTTCGAGGTATTATTTTCCTTTTTATGTTTGATGGTATTTATATTCTTTGTAATTTACATAGAAATTTTATTTCAATGTAATCCAATTTTTGGCAGTACAAGATGACAAATGATGTATAGGAGAACGATGTGCAAATGGATGCGTTCAGTAGAACGCAACAGTTTCGCAACCGTTTTATGATTGTCTGCTGAACGTTTCCAAACGTATTCAATGTCTCAATATGTTCAGCGGTCGTCATAATTTCCAGGAAATTAAAATACACTGAGCCTCAAGCAAAATGTGTTAATCCAAATAGCTGCCTCCAATGCATAATTCTTTCAAGTACAATATACATATGGCGATGTAATTTACAATGTAGTGGACTTTTAATACACACGAAAAGTTACTATTGCTGATCGCCGTCAATGAAAGATTAAAAAAGCATTTATAAATAATAGCTGAAATATATTTTTTATGTATAAATATTTTCTACATATCGTAAAGGTTAAATTCTTCTATATTCACGCATGCAAAAACTAACACCATAAGAGCATTCAGAGAAACACTCAACATATTGCAACTTATCAGTAAAACATGTAACGTAATAGTCGCTAAACACATCCAAGTTAGTATATTTCCGTTTGTTTTATATTTATCTCCGACACATTGAACAGTTCTATTTTAATTATTCTAAAAAAAAATGCTTTATGTAAAATTCATCTTTTGCACTGTTTTTTTGTATGCCATGCATAAATAGCCAAAACCACAATTTTTTATTTTTGCATTAAATTAAAACAATTGATTGCGAGTATGAATAGTAGTAATATAATGAAATATAGAACTTTTATTTTGATTCATTTTTTACTACGTTGTGACAATTACAATACTATTGCTTTTGTGTTTGCTTATAACATTAAAAAGATTTCATTGATTCGATCGCATTGTGCACTACTAGATGCCTGACGCCGATAACGGGAACTTTCGAAGGGCGGAGATCAGCACCATCGATCCTCGCGATTCTACAAAAACGTCAAAGAGATCGCCAGTTTGATGATGAACGATTGTAGGTTGCCCGATGGAATGGCGGCGAACCCGGTGGTCTTTAAAATATTCAAGCGAGAGTGTGTTTGACGGCCAATCGGAAAGGACGAAAAGTCGTGTTGGACGCAGGGACTCGCTCTTTCGAAATCGGCTCTTTCATCCCTGTAGAATTTGTTCCCAGAAGCCCAGCTGGTTTGCAACCAGTTCGATGGATCGCGAAGAGAGAAAAAGGGGAAGGATAGAAGGGAGGTAGGAGAGGAGAGGAGAAGAGTCTATTGTGTCTTTCAATGACAATCGCCGTGGCTGACGGACATTTGATCGAATCAATCGATTGGTTTCTATGGTTCTTCTAAACATAGTCCGGGGTGAGGGAGAAACGCTAAGAGAAAAAGAAGGATTGGAATAAAAGAAAGAGGGAAGAGAGTGTAGGCGGGACAATCTCTCTGGAGTACTAGACGGTACATGGCTGGAGGAATGGAAAGGTAGAGAGAATGAGAGAGAAGCTGTTAAAGCGAAGAGCAAGAGAGGGACTCGGGAATATCCATGGTAGCTCCAGGCTCATTTGAATCCGACGCTCAATATCCCTCAGGAGTACCGAAATATCTCAATATGTGTATATAACATCGTGCTGTGGCTTACGATCTCTAGCGATATTTCAGTGACGTCATCCATCAAGGTCGCATAATGCAATTCGTTGGGATTCTCGATATGTAGAGAAAGCCTCCGTAAGAATTCTCTGTGTGATGAATAACGATCGCCGAGTTCATAATCCACGAATAAGCATTTAAAGATCTTTAACGGGCCTGTTTCGACACTGCATTACTCATGTTGCAAAAATTTATATACACATATATACATTTGATAAAATCTTATTAATTACAAACATGCTTGAAGAAATTATTGGAAGCTAGATTACAAAATCTGAAAAACAAAAGTATATTCTGCCGGATTCCAAGAGAAATATAGAAAAATATATTCCGCCAGTATGATAATACGATAAAGTGTCCCGAGAACGCTGTTGGCAGGGCTCGGCTCGCTCGGTAGCAAACGGGGAAGTCACAGGCAAAGAGCAACATTCGCCTGAAGGGATGGATTTTCCTGTCAGAGGTGGAGTTTAGAGGTCGGGAAATTAGTTTAGTTATGCGCCCGGCAGGGACGTCTCTTACGTTTCCACTACCGACGTAAGACCTCAGCGAAGCACGTACATGTTCTAGGGCTCTCCACCTCTCTGTCCTCTCTCCGCACACTCCGCGATTCACTCCCTCTCTTTTATTCCTCGCAAACTTCCTCGAGTCGTCTCTCCAGTTCGCGCTCTCCTTCTCACGAATTCCGAAGAATCGAGCCGGCTAGCGGCCTTGCAGAAGAATCAAGCTGAGGGAGAGAATTTTCCAGAGTGAGAACAAATCGAACGAAGGAGAGTTTTCAAGTACGAAGTAGCATTGAGGACTGTTGCTACTACTTCGGAACAGCTGGCTGACGAAGGCATCATTGACTCAAGATCTCAGTCTTTCTCTCTCTCGAGCGCGCGCGCGCGCGCGCGTGCTAATCCTCCTGACTATCGAGCGATCTTAAACGCGCTCGTTATAAGTGCCGCTTTGTTCGTTGCGTCGCGCTTGAGTGCCATTTGAAATTTAAAACGATAACGGAGTACTCTGAATAGCAGAAATTAAGTTCAGTTCGCTGTCGATTTAATCTCACGACAAAGTATTTCAGATACTTTTTTGTGACAAATAAGTATTTGTGCCGAATACGTATAGAGTAGAAAACATGTGAGATTCACGCTTGCATTGAAATTAAATAGTTAACGAAGAAGAATTAAAAGTTAAAATCATTGTCAAATAATATAAAATAATATTAAATCTCTTTTTCTATCGTAACTTCTGGTTTACACTCTACAGAAAATCATCATGTATTCTGTAAAACACAAACTATCAGTAACATATTACGTCAATATTATGACTTCCTACTCAACAATATAAATGTAATCTAATACGTGTTGTACATAACAATTACATTGAATAGAAAATTATAATTTAGTAATATTAATGTTAGTTTGTGTTTAACTAATCATTTCCTAAATGCGTTTATTTTAACTCTCCATCAACTGGGGTATTTAAATACATGATTGATATTTTGATTGTGATTTCTCTCAATAAATGAATCTTTAAAAAATTATAAATAAAATATAATACGACTTCTATACAATGATAAAAACCAGTTGTTTGTTAAAGCCTTGGCCTTTGTGGTAGACAGATTTATAATAGATTATATCTATATATAATTCGGAGTAATAAAATGCTTTATTTCTCAAAGAATCCTATTATTGACGGAAAAGTTAAATTTTTTGTTGCCGGCAGAGAGTAAAAATATATATCCAATAAATAATAAGAGATATTTACCTATTTATAATCTCATATCGACTTACTTGAGAATCTTCTTCGGTAAAGATTGCGTCAAACGCGAACATCTTTGGTGCCGCCACAGTAGGCCGTCGATCTTCTGCCGATGAAGATTGCCCAGATGCTGGGTCCACTAGTGTAACTTGTTTTTTACGCTTATCGGCACTAAAGAAGCTACCTCCATCTCCAGGTGACACCCTTAGCATAACTTTCACCTAGGTAACAAAAAGAGGATATAATTAAATTTCTATTAAAATCAACGGTAGATTTTTAAATTAATCAACCGTTAAATCTGAGACATAATGTGTCAACAAAATTACTCAACTCATTTAAAACACATAATATATTATATAAATGTTGCAATTTAGGTAAATGTGTGTATATACATATATATGTACAATGAAAAATTCAATGTACAGAGTATATATCATATGTACACACACACACACACACAATTGTACATGTAATAAATACTTCCTACGTTAAACTTTTACAAAAACTTAATTTTAATACAAATCTCAAAAGAGTTAGAAATAATTGTATAATTTGTTAAAACTAAAGATTATTTATATTATTTATAGAAAGAGTTATTTTGCAGTATTCTCTATTGTTCTTTGATTTAGAAATATATAAACTATATTCTGTGTTTTAATAAAATTAATTATATTATTCATTTAGTATTATAAGCATAAATATAATTTTTCAACTGTGATTGTGGAACGTTACTGTAGTTAACGATAAACTCATTAATTATTGCGAAATTGAATCAGTTTTGAAATCTGCCAATTGGACAGACAGCAGATTACATTTGGTGACTAAAGATAAAGCTTTTCCATCACTTAAACGCTTGACGAATCCGTTTTAATAGGTTAATATTACATAATAAATTAGCTTAGCTCTTGCATCAAATAACGCGCTCATTAAAATTATTTGATAGACAGTTTCTAACGGCAAGTGAACGTCAAGTCTAAAATTATTTTGACTCACGCTAACAGATCGGTCATTGAACGAGCCACGGTACTTATTGAATACATATTACACAAAATTATTAAAACAAAATTGCGTTTAAATTATAATATGGACCTTTAGTAATGGCTCTACCGATTATTTTATGTAAATGCCACGATTAACATTATGTGATATAATTAGTATAGAAATAACAACAGAATATAATGTGTATAATAATTTATTATATCTCGTATGAGATTATGCTAGTTATGTAACAATTACGTTTTACACACGAGTTTAATTGAAACTTTTATATTGTACTTTTTGTATTGTTTTTCAGTTACTTATTATGTGTTATTATGAATGTATGTAAATACATACTATTTGCATTGAATTTTTAATACAAAGAATTAATTTTAATCACATGTGTGTGAATCTGAAAAGAGACAAATAGAAACGAACATTTAACAGTTATACCTTAAAAATGCCAAATGCATGACATTCAATTACGATATTCGAGCCGCATTGGACGCCGGGTAATGTGATAGCGGAGAAACACGTATATCCAAATACGCGGGAAGATATTTACCGGTCACTCGTGAAATCGAATATTGCTCACAAATATCGAGCGGATAGTTGAGCATTCTGGCAAACAAGTAGTTGCTGCTTTATTAAAAACCATACATCGGATGATGACGAATTACAACCTCATTTATTTATAGCCTTCAGTGTTTTTGGATTATTTACATATTCAATACTTTGTTAATTACTCAAGGCTGATTTATATATTTTTTCTGGAATTATTTACTTGATTTACAGTATTTTTACAACTTTATTTTAGTTTTTTGAAATGTTATCTTTGCAGTAACCATATATCCATATTTTTTTAATTTAAGTAACTATGTGATATACAAGTTTTATATATTGTTCTTTTAATTTTTTTTTTCAAAACGTCTAATTTATCCTCTTGGGAGGAATTCACTTGTTATTATTATACAACCATTACTGATTTTTCAACGACATTTATTTGTGTAATAAAAAATATTTTAATATATTATTACGGTCCAGTACAATATAAACCAGAAAAATAAAGAAAAAAGATTTTTAAAAAATGTAATCAGTATTAAGTTGTTTTTCCAGCGAGCCTTCAATTATTCTTATCTAAGATTTACACCATATTTTACGCTCACGCGTGATTTAAGCGAACTCGAACGTCCCGACCGATAAGACGCGATGCGGCGCACGCGTTCTTCCGCGCAAAGTCACGGCGATGCATTATTAAAGCCGCATCCGGTGCACCCAGATCGATGTTGTCGGTACCGCGAGCGGTCCACGATTTGCTCGCGCACCGACTCGTTCGTCTGTCCGTCTGTCTGTCTGTCCAGGAAATTGGGTTTGGAGATTTCGTTCAGATTGCGGTGCACGTCCTATCTCTTGCATGCGGAAACACACCCCCGTCGCTACGACATACAGGTACAAAAACAGACACGCGCCTTTTTTTTGTTTCTATCCCCCAACCGCGTGTCGCCACCCTCTGCCTTCCTCCTCGGTGCGGCATTCTTGTCGCCTCCTGCCACGTCTCTCCGCCACGTAATAGTTTCGCGAAAAGACCGGAGCGCTACTGATCGAGCGACCGGAAATAAAACGGCTCCCTCGACGGTCTTGTTGGAAGGAACTCTGCATGCATCGATCGTACGGTCGTATACGGACCTCTTCAGTGCCCTTCACCCTTTCACGAAGGGTGCCCCACTCGAAGGTGAGTCGACTCCCTCTGTCCGTTCCCTAAGACCTGGCTATCTGTGAGGTGGCCCCTACGTGCTTGCCCGCAGCCACCCGGTATTTCGTTACGAAGCTGATTTCGAGGGGGGGTATCAATTCCGCTCGAACGGGCCCGACTGGAGGAGATTCGGTCCTCGAAGCTGCCGAAGGACACTTTACACTACCAAACTGGCTCTGGTTCGCAACGCGTTACGGCCATTACGCGCAGAAATTTGTGGCATGAGGTTCCGGATTAACAAGAACTCAGTGTTGAAGAGAGAGACAGAGAGATTTGCAGTAAATAGAATTTGAATATTTGTAGAAATTGTATTTGTAAAATCTACAACCTCTCTACTATGATTTTTCATTTAGTTTTTGTTACTAAGATTTGTTAAAACAATATAATATTTTTTTTATAATATAGTATGCAAAATTTTAACAATATATTTTTCATCTTTTATATGTGTAGATTATTGTTATTCTTTTGTGAATTTTGGAAAAAATTGCGGATGAGATGAATTTTTAAACATATTAATTTATCATGGAAATAAATGATATTGACTTTCCCTGAAAGAATGCAGTTCGCGTAGTACACACAATCAATTATTGAGCAGAATATAAAACTGTATCATGTACACATATTGCATGTAAAATTGAAAATGGCTATTAAGCTAAATTTTTTATAAATCTATTATATAAAAATTGATATACAATTCAATGCATGATCGCCAAGCTGCGATGCTTGTTAATTCATTTTAATTGCAACACAATTCCAATTTACGTAACTATCCACGTTTCTTCGCAACATTCTTTCCTTTTCGGTTCGTAATTTTAAAAAAATTTCGAGGAGTTTCTATGAGAGCAACCTTCATCATGTCCGAGAGTCCTAACGTTTGATAGACTTTCACGTACCGCAATAAAGTGCCTGAAAATTACATTTCGAGACGGAGACCTCCGGTAAGCCTGCCTCGTAACCATCAAAGTTCGGCCAAGTACGTACAGTCCTCGAAACGATACGGGGGGGATTTTACCACCGCTCTACTCGAATTTATGCGTCCTCTCCACGGGCTATGAATCCAGGTTTACGCGCTGGTACGTTGGAATTAATTAGTTCGCGGTCCAACCTGAAACATGTAACTGATTCGGACGAAAGCTTGACGATAAACTGTGATCAACGCACTAGTAATCATAATCTCTCTAAGATTTATTAGGAGCTTAATCTAACGAGTAATTTACTCATTGCACTTAAGTGTTTTTACAAATTGGACATAAAATCCATTTTGAACATATTTTCGTAATTCTTTATTTTCTTCGTCATAAATTTTTTAGTTACATCCACACATACACGCATTAGTCTTGTATATTTTAAATGAAGTACATTTTTATATAAATGGCATTAATGTTAGTTTTCATATTTTTATGATAATGAAAACTGAAAGTACTTGATCCTTCTTTTTAATTTTATCGACTACTTTAAGAAATAAAAGAGAAAACAAAATAATTTATACTATATCTTTCAATCGCTTTGATCAAATTAAAATAATAATAATTCTTGAAGTATAATTTATTTTAAATAAAACAATTACATAATGTACCAAGCGTTTTCTATTCTAGGATGCTCTTGATCCAGGGATTTATTGGAAATTTTCAATTTGTCTTTCATAAGTAAATTCTTCCTCACTAATCTTGTAACTTTTTTTAAAGTAATCAATTTTTCACTTCATTACAAAGTTTTAATTCAATTATAACTTCATAAAACTTTATGTAAACTTATTTAACAATCTGATCTAATTAAACAAAAAGTAAATTTTATTGTTAATAAATCTAATTAAGTAAAGAAATTTCTATTTTGTGTTATTGATGTACTAATTTTGTTCATGATTGCATTTTATGACAGTAAATATTAAAGATTTAATTAGATGCGGTTTTATATAGTTACTATACTCGGTCCAATTTCGAATTATAATTTTTCATTTAGTAAAATTATTAATTATAAAAATAGAGAGAGAGAGTTTTACAATGAACTATTTAAGAATGCCGTGTAATAAACCATTAAAAGAACGTATAATGTATATATGCTCACAGGTAATGCCATCGGAAATGGCACCTGCGACGGAAGTAGTGCGTTAATTTTTTAACGTTTGATACCCACGATGTGCTTATAGTATACACTACGTTAGGTTACACATACAAGTGTTTTATGACGGCACTCGTCCTCGGAGGTATTATCCGCCAATTTACGATCACGGCGCGACGTGTTCGGCGCTTATAAATGAGCGATATGTCGCGTAAAGTTCCATATAAATTCTCGTCTAACCCACGATCGGGTCATCGTCTGCACGATAAAATCAAGCGATGATTGATTCGCATGTTAGCGATAAATAATGTAACGCGATAAACGATTAACGTCATCGCAAATCATTTTGTAAACTGACAATTACGTCTAAAAGTGTGAAATTATATGCGTTTAAAGATGGAAAGTTTACAAATGAATAGAAAAAAGATGTACTTAAATAAAAAATAAAATGGAATTGCGAGAAAACTTATGTCTGCATAAGTACAGAGTTCTGCTTTGCATCGTCATGCGAGAAAAAGCAAAGCTTTCATTGGATATCGCTCGTTGCTTATCGCTCATCGCGTTCGATGTGCGGTAGGCACGTATTAATAATGCTATGTATTACAGTGAAATGTAAGTACAATAATACAGACTGTCGAGACTATCTTAATTACCGAAAATTAAAGTTAATGAATTTAAACAAATCGGACTTTTTAAGTTTAATTGATACTTAATGAGATATTTAATAAAATTATATAAATTTAAAATTTAAAATGTAAAACAATTTATCATATTTGCATAACGTAATCTACACGGTGATCTCTGATTCGAGCCATATGCCGAGAGTTTATTTACAATAAACGGAATTACTAATTTAGCTTAGTATGGAGTTGTATTATAAGTGTACACTTGAATATCAGTGCTGTTACCCCACGCCTATCAAAAGTTTCGTAATAATCTACGATAATAATTACTAAGCACTACAGAGCCAACAAGACGATGCCGCCACGGATTTAATACTAAAGATCAGGTAGCTAGTAAAGGTTTAATAGCAACTAAGTTGCATTCAGTACGCCGTGTTGTATGGTTTGTGTTACATCCTATATACACACAAGACATAAGTCAACACAAAGTGCTGAGATTGATAATAACGTAAACTTTATTGTAAACTTTTTAGATTTCTTTTATAACATTAATCATACAGAACCTAAAAATAATTAAGTAATAAATTGAAATATTTGGGGTGATATGTATAGCTTCATGTAGAAGTGATTCATATATATTTCGGTTTAATAGGAAACAGATTAAAGAAGTACAAATTTTGAAGAGTCTAAAATACGTTTACAGTGTAAAATTATGATCAATTTCAGCAATAATAAATAATACACTAAAAAAAATTTACTAAATTTTAATAAATAATATTTGTTGTAATAATACTAAAAAAAAACGAACTATTTACTTAATATAATAATAAATAAATATTTATTCAAAATGAAAGTTATGCTTAAATCAAATAAATATATGTGTTTACATGTAGTAAATATTTCGTTAGTACTACTAAAACAAATGTTTATTAAAATTTAATAACTTTTTTAATGTAGCATATTTCTCATTTATTATAACAATAACATAACTAATAAAATTGTCATTTTTTAAATTATTCATAGAAAAAGAATTGAGACATAAAGAAAAAAAAAGAAGAAAGAACATATTTGTATTCCTCTGTAATTAGTTATTATTAATTTTAAAAAATTGCATTTTAAAATTAATATCACAAAATTTTTAAACTTTCCAACTTATTTTCTTTGTTTTCTTAGTTGTGTCATATTATTAAAACAAATGAGCAATATAAGTATAGACCGAAGATGTGTTTCTATTATCACAATAATATAGATATTTAAATAATTTAGCCATTAGTGAATGAGAATTTCACAATAATTTACAATAATTGCTTTCATCTATCGTGATTTCATCTATTGCATCGTTTACGTTTCAACTTGAGATTCTAGCTTTATATGCTATGTGAAATGAAATTGATCGAAAATTAAATTATACTTCTTTCTCTAATAGCGCCGCAGGTATTGGTTATTATGAACGAAATCTGATTGGCGGATCACAAAGCTTTCAGGTGAGCCTGCGCCACGAGAGAGACGCGAATGACGGAAACTAATTGTTGAAATTGGAGTGTGTCTCGATTTCGGTTTCTAGCAAGGCGAACTGCGGTGCTCCGCAGTCTGGCGTTGTGTGGCCTTTGGTTGTAAGAGACAAGAAGCGAAAACCCGAGGGGATTTAACTTCGACAACGAATATCATCAGAGGGTCCGCGAACTACGATTGTACGCTCTTTAACCGAAGATTATTCGCCGAACGCGGTTTATTTAAGTAATCGTCATTCGAAGGGAGTGGTTATCAGCACGAACCCTTCATTAAAACTATAGTCTTCTCAACAGTCGCCCCGGAGCAATCTCGACATTTGGCTTCTAACACGCAGTAATCGATCTCGCATGTAAACTGGTCATATCTCTCGTAGACAGGAAAAGAAATGTGCCACGCAAACACACGTTAGATTAATTAATTAATTTATGCAAAGAAAACAGAGAGAGAGAAAGAGAGACTATATTTTGTATTTATTTTATATACAGAAATTACTGTATTATTAAAGAGTATTGTGACATATTATATTTTTGCAATATTATTAGTTTTCTATTATTGATATATGTATTGTAATAACAATGTAAGTTTTTTTTTATAATACAGTGTAAGCTATTGTTAAAACATATTGCGTTATAAAAGATATAACAGTATATAAAGTAAAAATATTTTTTAAATATAATCTCTCATTAAAATATAGACACATATTTATAGCTTATCACTAAAACCATCTAAATGTCCGACCTCAGGGCAAGCTACAAGGGACTAAAGTTTCTGACTCGGCCGTTAAGGAATTTACACCGTGAAGACCTTCGGGCGATTCGAACGAAATTTACGCCATGAAATGGGTCAGAGGTATTTCACCCCTCGTAAGGGGTGTACTACCGACAAATTTGATTTTCGCGAGACGTGGCGAATGCAATCCCATCAGCGTCGAATTTTCCCCGTCGATGAAACATCTACAGGATAACACGAATACAATTCTGTACTCTGTTCTGGCGATCAGAAATCAATTCAGTAGAAAATTTTTATTTATATTTTTCGTGTTTTGTTATTCCTCAAATGTAAAAAATAGAAAAGAATTAAATCATTTTTCAACGTCATAATAGAATAATAGACTGATCATAAACATCACATACAGCAGAAATGTCCGAAATGTGTACATCACATATCCTAAACATATCAAGATATTACTCAGGATATTACATATCCTAAAGATATCAAATATCCTAAATATATCTTTAAGACACTCGTATCTCTATGATGTATTTTGGACATATCTACAGTATGAGAAATATATATTTCTATGTTAATTTAATATGACTTTTCCGTTAATGTTATTAAATATGTGAGCACGTAATATTTCTTTACCCTTAAAATATAATGATCAAATAATTTATTGCAAACAAGATTGTACCAAGTTTGTAAATTCAATCTTTAGAAATTATTTCTCAATCAAGCTACGTTAGCACTGGGATACAATTTACTTCCCATAAACTAATCTATGCATACTTTACAATGTTAAAATCCAACGTGCTTCCTGGCTTATAGCCCAAGAACTCTATTTTTTACTATTCCCCTTCGCTAACCACCTCGGTATGTACCTTATCTCGGGTCGAGCGGAATTTTGCGATTCAGTATGCAGGCACCGCGACGTGGCACACGACAAGAGCGTACCTGTACACAGAGTAACGCAATACTTCCGCGGTCGTCTCGCTAACAAAGGCGCGGGTGAACAGAGTAAAGTGCATGGGGAGGGAAGACGGCAGCGGCGGCGGCGACGATAGAGGGTTGGTTAAGCGGACTAGCTCGCTGGCTGGCTTGTGCAAAGGGGTCCTGCGTCAGTTAGGGTTGTCAGTCAAGTAGCGATAGCGGGTATAGCAGAAGCGTGCCGCACGCTACTTTAGCCTCGGACCGAGCGTCGCGCTCGCGGTGTACGCTGGTACAACGGTGTGACGTTGTAATGGCTGGATAATGGCGGCTGTACATGTACATACGCTTAATATCGCGGCGTCAAGCGACGTGAAAAGGAACAGTTCGAAATGTTTGGCTTGACTTGCGGTTTGTCTGGTTACGATATCGTCTATACACTTCACTCATTCTTGTCTACCTTTACATCTGATTCACTCTTTTGTTGAATAAGTTTTTAATTTTTTTATTACTTATTAAGGATGTTTCGATAGAGATTCACACCCACGAATTTATACCTAATACAATAATTATCGACATTCATATTCACTTAATTATAAGAAATGTACAGCTAACTACAGTATTACTGCATTCAATATTTTTACAAATATCAGTTTTATAAATGACCGCAATTTTCGAAAGATCGCAAAATATATATTTTTCTTCCACAAAAAAGAAACATTTCTTCGAGCTGGAAAGTATCGCATTTAAACTCCAAGATGCTAAGTGCCTAGATTATAGTAGTCGGGCCGTAAGGAACACAGCTTGACGTACCGTGAAGTATGACAGTCATAAATTTCCTCGCGCCACCAACTTCTACCAGTTTCTGTCTTCTTCTTTTCCTTTTCCGTCTTTCCTCTTCTCAGGCAAATCAGAAACACTTGATGCATTCCACAACTTACGAGGGTGGATACGCGCAAATCCGCTTTAACTTTCATCACGATAATCCAATGTTCTCGCGTACATATCGAATACGTAAAATATATGTAAATATATATATATATATATATGTACTTATAATTAGAGTGGAACAGTGGAGTAGTAAAAATAAGATACATAGAAATACAGAGAAAATGTCAAAATATTTATTAATTTATTATAGCTTCGCGCGTTAATCGCTTTATTAATTATAATTATTATTATAGTTTCTTATTTATCACATCGGACATTTATTTTGTATTGTAATATTTTCTTCTATTTCTTTTTTTTATTGTAATATGAGCTGTACGCAAGCGTAATATTTATATATTGATTTTCAAACTAGGTCTATCTCCATAATTAGAAAGCCTCACCGTTTCTCTACTTTAATATTATCACGATAAAATAGATTCGACACATGTGTTTTTATATTACTTTCACAGAGTGCAATATCATACTAGGTGTGGAGCATAATTAGCACGAAGTATTAACACGAACGTGTTGCACATAATGTTAGGCATTGCATGTACAGTTCAGTGCATAAAAGCAAAGAGGAAACGGAAGGAGAACGACTGTATTAGTTACCGTATTATCAAGAATTGATCTTTTCGTTCTGTACCGTTCATTTATTATTTTTCCTCCCTTCGGCAATTTCGTCTCTCGTTACTCGCCGAAGTCAACCCCTCCACTTACAGGAGAAAAATCGCTCTTATGTCAGACAGGAAGTGGCAGGCGTGCGGGCGGAGGGCAACGAAAGAGAAAGAAATTGGTTTCCAAAGGTAAACTAATTTCAGGCCACTTCGTTTCGACGAGAAGTCAGCCTTCGTCAGCCTTGTCTCTGCTTCTCCTCTGTATCGAATATTCTCGTTTTTTCGTCTATCATCCGTTTTCCTGTGTCTAACCCCGCTGACCCAATTATCGTCCCACGGAAAGACCGACAACGATCGCGTTTACATCATCGTACACAGCAAAAAGGACCAAGAATCAGGCTGTACACGGTCCTTCGCAATCTTGAATGCAAATGAGACTCGGCTAGCGATCCTTTGAAGGATCTCACCATCCTTTAAATAAAACGACGGTCGGTGGGGGTCCATTAGACACCACTCACTCGATCTTCTGTGAAATTTTAGATGTTGATCTTAGGATAATCAAAATAGACGTATACGATAAAATAAAACAATTTACGATTATTTTTTAGACTTTTAGAGTAAACGTTTTAATTATTATAATTCATATGTACTAAGCGCGATCACGCATGGGAATCCTATTTTCGATAGATTTTTAGACAAGAAAGAAATATATTTTTGTGTTTTTAATTGCACGACATCTTCTGCGCCCGACACATATTGCTCTTTATTCTGTCCAATTTGTATTTGTGAAATATGTTTTATTCATATAGTGATTAGAACATTTCTCTTTTAATTATTTTATATATATATATTTATATATCTATCCATAAATTGTCTTATAAAAGAGTAACAAATAATGTCCAATTATTATACCAATATTATCAATATTAAGGAATTTGTAACATATTATATGTCATATTTTAACGCCATTTTCCTTGATAATAATTATTAATAATAATCACAGTGTCTAATAGCGTACCGTGAGTACACTATTTCGTCATCACTATACTGCGCGTCAGGCAATTCCTCCGTACGTAATCCCTGGTAATTTCGACGAGGAGCATAGCAGTCTGGGAGACGTCTCGACGTTTGGATATACCATCGAGCCGCAGAAACCGAACGTATGTGTAGCGGGGAATGTAAATTGCTCGCTTCTGCCTAAAGCCGCGGTGTAATAAATCTCGACGACGAAGACACGACGATTGCCGTCTATCGGGCAAGGATAACGTATCGAAATCACGTGTACGAGGGTTAAGAAATGTCTGAATTCGAACGCTTGCTTTCAACGAATATATTCGAAAATCCAGGACCTGCAAAGCGAACTCCTTTCTTTTCATCTCGCGTCTTTTGATCAAATAATTAACTCTTTAATATTTAACAAGAATTTTAATTGAGAAATAGATAAGCGTATGAAATTCAGTGGAAAATAAAGAATTTTTATTTTTTTATCCAATTTTATTATCCAATTGAATACAAAATTGTAATTCTGTATTTCATAATATAACTGTTATCAGTCAACATACACACACACACACACATTAAGTACAGTAACTGTGACATAAATAGGCCATGGCATCCAGCAATGTGTGATTATATCGTTCAAGTAATTATAATAAAATGTACATTCCTATTTTTCCGAGCGGGTGAGTTTCTTTCCTCTCGGCTGAGGCCGGTGCGACGGATTAATGTACAATTCGCGTGACGACAAGTCGTTTACACGCGTGCGTAATTATCGCCACGCTCGACGATATCGTGTGTTTTTCGCGGTGATATCTTGCAGAACAACGAAGAAAATAAATAATCACGTGGCCGGACAAATTTTCGTCGGCGACAATGACCAGTTTGTCTCCCCGATTAAAGGAGCGATTATCCGAACGCCGCGATTTGCTGGAAAATTATTAGTAGCGGTTCGCAAGCGTGCAACAAACATTAAAAAGACGGGGGCTAATTTTCTCAGGGAATCAATGACATCAGCGTGACGAGCGGTCGTAAAGTGCAGCGCGCAATTATAGTCGTCACGAGTTAAATCGCACGTGTGTCTAAGGCACGCGTTCTCTCACACACAGTACGGCCTGACAGCCGATGTAATAAAAGCCTGAGATAAAGGCCGAACTTTCCCTGCGCTCGTAATTTTCGGTTTCCATATCCGAAGAACGGTCTGCGTGACGAGCAGTCGTAACGAAGGGAACGTTGATGTCGCGAATCCTTTTCGGCGAAGGCAAAGGGTTTTGCCGTGTGGGCGCGGTCAGGAATTATCCGTATCGAGAACTCGTTTTTCTCTGCGCCCGTTTCTATCGGGCAAACGAATTCCTAAAACCAGTTCCGACTAGTTGCCAGAATTACTCTGTTGATTGATTCGTTATCTTCGTTGTCGTCAAAGAGACTTCTTCTTGCATTTATGTTAAAATAACACATTGCGTAAAATACCATAGCTTAGTGTTAAGGTTACCTTAAAAAAAAGTTACTGTTAAAAATTGGCTCTTTCAGAAATCACAGTAAAAAAAACAAATTATAAAGCAATAGTTTTATTTCGTGTTAAAAAACACTAAGAGAATATATTGTACACGAGGAAGAAGAGGAAGAACGATTTTACTAAAATTTAAAAATTTAGCTATACATATATTTATCTGAAAATAACTTTGTTGAATCGAAATAATTATGTAGAAAATTCAAGCATTGCTGCAAAAAATGTTTTAACATTCCAGCAATTAGTTTAAGCATTTCATGTAATTATTTTGATGGTTCAACAAAATTATAATATTTTCAGATTCGTTTCTAGCTAAATTTTTAGAAATTTCGGCAAACTCGTTTCGTCTATGTCTAAAAGCTTAATTAAAAGTTCATACATAAAAGAGAAAATTAAAAACTTTGAAGATCGTATCTAACAATTCATCATTCTAATTATAAAATAATAATTTAAAAAACTGTTACTTTCTCATTCGGTTCTCTCTTGCATATTTCATTCTCTAATCTAAGTGGAAAATTTAATTTAGATTTTGAGATTAATACACTTTTGTTGAATATTATCTCTTGTCGAATATACGTCTCGCATGATTTTGTATTGCTTCAATATCGTTGCACACAATTTCATTACTTCGCGAATGTCGGTATTCTCACTAAATGAAGTTGCAAGAACAGGAATATCTGTTTGAAATACTAATAAACCGTTTGTATTTCTTCTATAATCGATATATTCGCTAAAGGAGAAAATATAGATTGTGAGTAATGAAGTTAATGCTTTCCTATATCACGCTTCTGGCTTCGATAACTTCAGCATTTTCCTTCTCCTTTCTTACACGCGCGTGAGAAAATTGATAATACATCGGTACCCTTTTATTTCTTTATATTTTTCTCCTTTAATCTTATTCTACTTGACTTTAATAGTTATTGTCTTCAGGTAAAGAAGTTCCACCTGCATTGTATTAAATACACATATACTAGAGATAAAATATAATTTATGTATTTATTGTTATCTATAGTTATATTAAAATTGCATCCTGATAATTTCAATTTTTGTTAATATACGGTCTCCATAATACCTGTTCAGTATTATTTTAGTATTATTTGTTCAGCATTGTATTTATATCATTACGTATGCACAATTAAAATATTTTTTTATATCCCTTTAGCATAAAACATTCAATAAAGTGTTTAATATACAAAAATTAGATTAATTATACAGGCAAAATAAAATTGTCATGTTTTATTTGCAGCAAATAAAATTTAAAATGTCTGCCTGGGGTATACTTTACACATGAGTGCGATATAAAAAAAAATTGAAATATCTCAAACTAATTTTTTTTCTTCTTTTTCACAATATAAACGAAAGCTGTAATCGTGAAAAAAGTTAATTTTCTAAATTAATTCGAACTTATATATGATTAAGAAAAGTTAAAGACTCTCTTAACTCCATTTTTGCAAATCTGTTTCCTCTACTTCGTAATGTCGAATAATTGAAGTTGGAGAAGAATAACAGCGTTTTCACTGTGCGATGAACCAGTACGACGCGACGGAGGGACGAAAAGACAGATAAAACTGCGAAATTATTTTTTACTATGGAGCTCACACCCTAACCCTGCTAGGATCGATGCAGCGAGAAAAAAAAATTACTTCAGCCCTCCGGTACTACGTTGCGCTTAGCATATTCATGCCCAGGCTATCCGGAGTTTTCCGGTGTCTGACCACCATCACGCGCTTCTACATATTCATAAATGAATCACGATGCATGGAGACTGCTTCCGGTCCACCCGAATCGAACCCACTTGTTATATTATAAGGAGCACGAATCTCTCTAATCGTTGCAGTGATTTTTCGTAAGTATAAGCTTTTATAAATTTTTTAACCATAAAATCGTTATTATTTATTATTTAACTTTTTCGTACTTTTTGGTAATATTAAAATAATATTTGATACGTGAAAAATTTAATTATATTTTTTGTTGGCGATTAATTACAAAAAAGCTGTCATTTAAAATTAACACAATTTGAAATGTGAATACGTGAAATATCTTTCTGTACCATCTCTGGTTTTCTTCTCTTTTGGAATTTTATTGTCGCTTCGATATATGTATATGTGCGGTGATAGTATAGAACGAGAAAAGGGCACGATTTCCAGCACGATCGGGACGAGTCGGACCGAACGACCGTAAGTGATACGTGTTCGCGTACGGTCAGACGGCCGAAGGCTGCGGCGCGGTGTGGCGCGGCGCGACGTGGCCCCCTATCGCGCATGTAATATGCACGTATCAATACGAACCTTGTCAAATATATCATTCCGCTCGATATACCCGAACGCGCTTTCGTGCGGCCGCTGCTCCCGCTGCGAACTTTATTCAATTTTCCGTTTTCCACTGGTATGTCGGCGGCGTGCGCGGCATAAACAAGCGCGCCGATGCAAAAAGGCATCCGTTCCGCGTACGTATCGAATTACTATGACCCGGAAGAAACGGCAGCTGGCGGGCATATGCCAGGCTCAGAGCCCACTTTGTTCGACCCCTGGTTGCGCCCGCACCTGGAGCTTTCAACAGGTACGTCGACGCTGGCTCGTGTGCGTCATGTTCGATAGCCCGACGTGGCGCGTAAACAATTACTCAACGGACTGAACGAGGAGCGAGAAATGGAAGGCGAATTATATTGCGGGTCGATACAGTAGATACATACGCATTACACGTGTCGTTGAGAAGTCACGAGGTTGGAAATTCGTGAAAAGTTTATAGAAATTTCATTGCACATTTACCGTTTAAATAAGACATCTATAGAAATACAACGAAAGATTTAATTAATCTAAATTATTGTATATGTGACTCACAAATCATCATATTTGGTTTGTATATATATTATAACACATTTATTTTTAATAAAAATGTACACAATTGGTATAAAATTGATTATTAAAACCTGGGATAATTAAATAGTGCTATATGACATTTCGTGTGCTCTGAATCTACCTTAATCGACAATCTGTCATTTTTGACAAAAATGTAATTTTACTCTCGTTTTGGCTTCAATTTTAACTTTTATTAGATAAAAATTCTAATATTTGAATTTAAAAACTATTTAATATGGTAATATAATAGAGATGCTGAAAAATAACCCTGAATTTGTTTTTTAAAGCCTAGAACAGTTGAGCTGGACAGAAAGAACTTGAACTAGACAAAGGACTCAGATTGCAGACGAAGGAAAGGCAAAAATATGCAGACGGAGGGTTCATACTTTTTACGACTCATACATAAGCAATAAACGAGGTGATCAAACTCACTAAAATAAGTATCATGAAAATAAATGATAAAAGACGAGTAACAATCATTGCGTTTCACCAATCGATCGTAATCATATATATTACACAATGTTTTCGCGCTCAGCGTATCGTATTCCCGTTCTTTCTTCTTCCCCGCGGGTTCCACGCGAATTTAATCGTCTGGAAAAGTGGGCGAACCGTAAAATGGCTTTATCCCCGAATTCATAATTCATCAGCCAAGCATCGTACTTGCCGCAAGATTCCCGCAAGAGTTGCAGCACAATGGACTTCGTTTTATAGATCAGTTCATTCCCTGTTGGCCTGCATCTCATCCATTGAACGATTCCGCGCCCCGTCTCTTGTTCTCCCCTAATTCAACCCTCGAGAACATAATCGATAAAGTGCATTCAAATGCCGTTGTACTTCGAGTGCAAGTGACTTATGGTGGTAGAGCCGCAGACCTTTAATGTCGAGCATAAACTCGGCGAACTTTAGCCCACATCGTACGTAGTGGCGCTCGTAAATCGTGCTCCTGCCACTTTCATTGCGCATATATACCTATATATGTGTTGTACGTGTACATATACATATGTATAGGTATATTTAGTCCAACGCCTTCCTTTTTCTTCCTTAACGTCGTTGCAAAATGACGTCCCGTCCGCTCGCACCGCGATTTTACGGTCGCCTCGAGATTGATTCTCGAGCACATGGCGAACGATAAAAAATGAAAATTGCCTCGTATTTTCCGGCTCATGAATCACGCTCGAACTGACAGTCACGTAATTGTCTCGTTCTGACTGTAGAATCGAGCTTGGAGGGAAAATTCTTGTGTTGGGCGACTGCATTTGTTCGTCCGACGCGAAGAACCGGCTTAGATCTTATTGGTTTGGAAGTTAATATCGGAGATATATCCAACTTGTCATGGAACGTAAGCTTTAAAATAATACTTCGGTAACTTTTGTGAATTGCGATCGTTTCAACTATACGCCGCCAACGTTTTCTTTCAATCGAACAAAACTTGAGTACGGGTTAATCGAAATTTCGGGTGCTACGTGAAAATGAATAACTCGTTTCGGACTGTGTTTCATTAAACGAACTCATACGCCGCGAAAACTAGTCTGCGGTCACTATGCAGTCACAGTTGAATGTAAGCTCACCACCAATTTTGCGGTGCTTTTCCACGTGACGCGCGTATATTACGGTCGGCGTCGCGTTATAATTTTATAAAAAAGCAATCGGCCGCGGTTCGTTCCGAGGATAATACATATCGTCATAAACGTGTAGCACGGCGCGTTCGTTTGGATTTAAAATTCATTCGCTTGGATTATGTAGAGCCTACTCGCGTGCATTCAAAAATTGATTCGATCGCTCGGCTGCGAGCGAAAATACTATACCAATTTTCCAGAAATTCAGGATTGGTGATTTACCGTTTGGAATCACGTTCGAGAGCGATTGCATTTACCTGCGCAATTTCGTCTCGGAATCTTGTGTCACGTAATCTTGCGTTTTGTTTTTGCGACGTGTTGAATGTTTTTCGCCATTGGGTCGGTAATTACATTCACTCCCATTGTTGCGAGCGAGATGCAGCACATCAGATCGGAAATTAATCTATGTCTTAGGAACGATGATGTGCTTGAGTTGCTCGCGAGACACATCGCGGCGGAATAAAAGAGAAATATCTCTCTCTCTCTCTTTCTGCTGTAAATCTATGTTATTATAATTGAATACGGGAAACTTTTCACAGATCACGTAAATCGCTTTAAGTTGTATATGTACAAAATATTTAGCCGTAAGTTTTACTTTCTTGAGCGCTGTCGGAATAATATTCGCTTCTAATGAAATACTGAAAGATGAAATCACAAAGTACTAACTTCTGCCATATCTCTTTGTTCATACTCCCTATCTCTGTCATTTTTCTTTGTTTATGCAGACGTAACAGATTACACGAGAAACATCGTCTCAGGAAAAATATTTTCTGTGATATCTCAATATTATTTCTCATTCCATCGGAATTACGTTTTTCATTTGTAAAATTATTCGTGTGAGAAATCTCTCTCTCTCTCTCTCTCTCTCTCTCTCTCTCTCTCGGCTCGTCGAGTTATTTCGTCGTTACAACGTCGAATCGTGGTAATCTGTCGGTTAGAAATCTCCTCTGCTAACGCGTATATAACTCTGTTACGCGCGCAGTTAAACGAACGGTATAATTGCACGTGGAAAAAAAGCAGGGAGACGGAGGTTTTCCACGAGTCGAGTCTCAGGGTTCCATCGTCGAGATATTTTTTACGTTTAATTAATAGCAGCATGCGAGTCGACGGTGATTGGTAACTAAGTAATGTACTTGGCTGCTCGCGTGTTACACACGACACAAAGCAACACGACGCCACGTGAGCGACGACTCGTCGAACAAGGAACGGATTACGGTTGATTCTGCGTAACGAGGTCTGAGCCGTGGCTTTGAGGCGAATGCGGAATGTACAATTTCGATAAGTTTATAGTATACTTGTTGTTCTTTGATGTAGCGAGTTCCACTCGTTATTTCTTTTTATCTCTCGTTACAACGTGACTCGCAATTGCTCGCGCGAACAATTTCAGGATTTAGAATGTTTAACGTCCAATTACTACATAACGAAATACAAAATTTGATCTCGCGTTTTACAAAATACGCTTAAATTTCACAAAGTATATACTGAACAAACGTGTTTGTTTTTTTTTTTAACAGTACACACAGAAAGAGTGTTGACAAAAGTATTAAAAATATTAGAGTGATTAAAATTTTTAGCATTAATTACTGAATCGCGACAAAAATAATCTTTATATGTATAATTTGTGTACAATGCATATGATAAACACAAAAAGAATGCAAAAAAATATTTTTGCATTTCATTCTAAAACGCTATCGCTATTAAGTGATACAATATTGCTGTCGATACGTAAATTTTACATATAAGAAAATACTCTTAATTAATACAAGTTTTTCATATATTTTACATTTTTAATGATAAATTATTTATAATATTTTTTATAAACATAAATAATTAAATAAATAAATAATAATAGCCTGCTTGTTATTGAAAGCACAATATAAAATTATATGTATATAAATAACAGCCAAAAATGAACAAATAATAAGTCGTGTTATAAGTAAATTAATAATTTTAATGTTCAATTTACATTGAATCGAGCGAAACTAGTTTCGACTAAATAATTATTAATTAAGGGAAGCAAAAAAATAAGAACTATCGCAAATTCAATTTTGGTACTACATATTAAACTAACAAGTAATTTAATAATGCTAATAAGCATCTCAAATTATTTATATTTTAGAAAGATATTAATAACATTTGGTGCTAATAAACATATTAAAAGTTGTAGATAATTTGTTGTTTACTTAAATAAAATATGTAATAACACAAAGTTGTTAATCAAGTTAAAAATTGAAATCACTATCGCGATCTGTGTTATAATATTGATCACTAAAAGGTTCAAATTGATATATACATAAAATAAACAGAATTTTAAAAGCTTGTCTCTGCTTGACCTAGTTTTTAGCGTGACAGGTTAAATCTTTTAATAACCATTAAAGACATAGCTTAATGTTCAATGACTTCGTTCACTTATACGTAAAATTTACGTATCGATAGCATTCTATAATCAAGAATAATTTAATTAAATAAGGTATTTTCAAGTACTTTTCCCTGAGACGCTTTTTTTTATTTTAAAGATTTTTCAAACTACATAAATACTATCAAATTTATTAATAAGTTAAAAATAACAATGTAGCAATGACAATAATAATATAATTAATAAAAAATATCGTTCGCACGAAGATGTCTGCGATGCTCATTCGAGGAATATGGAACTCTCGCAAATATAACTGATTGTGAGATAATTTACCCGAGTAGATTAAACATTGAAGTGACTAAAAGAACACTAGTATTCCAATTCTACAACGCTCACCCTGTATGTACTACTGTGGCACGCAATTCGCACCAATGGTCGTAAACTGTAGCGAGGAAGCATTTTACTCGAGAGAATTGCGCGAGGGAGTTCTTAAAACGAATTCATACCATCCGCTGGAAGATGGTACTCATCCTGCTGCTCTTCCAACCCTTGCCAACTCGTAGTGGATGTCGGTTCGAATTTTCGCGGAGGCTGAACACACACGACGCGAAAGGCCCGGCAAGGATGAATGTTTTCGGGAGGAACACAGGCCTCCAGGGCCTCGCGCATGCAATGTAAACACGTACGAGTTGCGACGATTAATATTAATTCACGGAGAAGGAGGCAACATTAATATCAATGCGGAGTATGCTAGTGCGAAGGTGCTGCTGGGCGTAGAAAATCCTACGGAACGGAGCTGTGGGAAACGGCAAGTTCCGCGCTTGCGACTTGATGAAGTCGGAAATGGTAATTTAGGAGTCCCGTTGTTGCCAACAATGCTGCCAACAATTTCGCGCTTCCGAGCTTTAGGAAAGACCCACGAAATGCGAGAAGAATCGCATCAAGGATTCTGCGATGTGTCATTTTGTTAAATGTTAATTTTTATGGTAGCTTTTATCCAGAATCAATATATCTTGGTCAAAGTGATAACTTGAAATAATTATTTGTTGTTTACTTATTATGATCATTGCGACGTATTGTCGGATATGTCGTTTGTATTTATAACAGTCATATTGAATATGTAATGCTGGAAGATAATGCCATTTGAATTATTACTCTTGTTAAGCAGCATATTTGAATAGGCAAATCAGGAACGCGGTGCAGTCTACCGAGTCTCTACGGGACGATCCTCAGTCCGTAATCCGCCTTTCTTCAGCGTCTGTTATCAGTTCCCGTAGACTTGCCAGTGCAGCCATCGAGGTTCTTGCTTTCGCGAGGAGAGCCTTAGCTGGCTGCGAGACTGTTTTGTTTTCATTAGCCCGGGCTGTTTACTCGCGCGACAAGCTCAAGACGGAGCCCGAAACGTCTTCGAATACAAGAAGTGCATCTACCCAAGTTTCAAAGCACAAGCGACCACGGAAAATCTAAAAGCTCCGTAAAAAATTATCGGATAGCAAACCCTGCCGTAACTATGTTAGGAAAGCCCATAAAAACATGATATTCTGGTTTGATCTCAGTTATTATTCGATTTGCTCGATCTATAACTCGAAAAATTTTGAAAAATAGTAAGGAGAGGACACAGTCGACTCGTTATTAATTTTGATTTTGTTCAACATAGTGAATCCACCTACGTTAAAAATAAGTTGTATCGTGTTTAAGCGTTTTGTTGAACAAACTTTGTAAATGGAATCTCTAATGTGTGAAAAGATCTCGCATTAATTATATGGAAAATTGGATCCCGCTAAAATGAATTAATTTCGACATATAATGTAGTTTATAATATGTGACGAGCGAAAGATATCATAGATAACGAAGCCGGAACTAGATATTTTGACGCCTGAGGCAAAAGAAAAAAGAGATATGCCTCTCAATAATAAAAAATATTTCTTTTACGGCGTGTAAAATTAATTAAATATTTAATGTTAGTTTAATATTATTAATTTAATGAGAACGTATTGTAATTACATGTGTAGATATACGTTACAAACATGCATGTATGTTACGAACGAAACGTAGTTACTAAAGTCACAGTAAACTCAGAATGTATGTATATATACTATACTGTATATGTATACACATACATTCTGAGTTTACTCGCGTCACCAACGTATCTTTACACATATTTTATTTTTATTTAAAATTAAAAAAACTATCTATTATGAGTTTTGTGTGTCTATGATACCTTTTGTTCATCACATTATACATTATACATGTATATGAAAACTTATATCATATCATCAGAATCT
The DNA here is from genome assembly GCF_001594065.2 of Cyphomyrmex costatus. NCBI lineage: Eukaryota > Metazoa > Arthropoda > Insecta > Hymenoptera > Formicidae > Cyphomyrmex > Cyphomyrmex costatus. The sequence goes on from NW_017279598.1 coordinate 269,572, forward strand.
ATTTCTTTAAATATTTAATACAAAATCTTATCCTGTGTGTATATTAAAAAATGTTTACGAGATCCATTCAATGAAGCACTCGGACAAAGTGCGCAACTTATCTTTGATATAGCTTCAATATGTTAGAAGATTAAAATTCATGACAAATCCATTGTCCTCTTCTTGTAAGTAACAATAAAAAAATGATACATTTATTCAAAAGATTTATCGGGATTACATCACCAATTTTTTTATAATTACGACAAATTAATTACATCATTTTTAAAAATCAAATATATGTATATGAATATATTATAAAAGACAACATTTATTGTATACGTGTATTCCTTGTTTTTATATCTTCAGTTCTTGTTAAAATCAATGTACGTTACAATTAAAATAATAATATTGCTTATTCCATCACATTTAAAATTTAAATTAAAAGTATTTTGATACAAAGAGATAAGATATTTAATATTATCGGTTAATAATAAATGTGTAAAAATATAAAAATATGTTACTAAAATATCTCACCAATTATATACTATTTGATATCTCATTTACTGTATGTCCAAACATTTGGCCGAGGTAAATTTCGCAAATAGAAATCAGAAGACCAGAATTAAGCCAACCAAGTTAAGTCATTACTCCTAATAGAATACTGTTTTCAACCCTTTCGCGACCACGGCGTGCAGGGATATACCGCGATATTAATAATACTTAGGCGCCAAGCTTGCGTTATTAAATCAACCAGGCCATATTGCCCACTCTGAGGAAATATCTCTTTCCCTCTCCCTTCCTCTTTTTCACTCTCCCCTCCTCCCTCTCCCCTCTCTTTCTCTCTCTCTCTCTCTCTCAATGCATTTCGAGATGTCACCTTGGAAACAGAAACTCGACCGCGCGCCACAATAAATAATTCACGGCGCATCTTTCAGGACGTCTGACTTATGACGGATGCTTCCACTTTACTTTGCACGGGCTGCAAGCCCAAGTGTACATCGATGTACGATGTCTCGAACAACTTTATAGAATTTTGTTATAACGTAAAAGCGCATACGGGTGGTGATTCTATTAATAGAACGATACAAGTCAAATAAATTATTTATTTTTTCCATATTACAAAGCTATCATAAAGTTGCTTATATATTATATTATATTATTATATATTATACACGCGCGTGCTCTGATACGCGACAAAAAGACGCTTGTAAATTTGTCTTTGCTAGATTTCATATTTTGATATTACTATATACAATAAAAATATTGGTAATTGTACACTATGATGAAATGAAAATTAATAAAAAGTATATTATATTACAATTTTTTAATGATACATATTTATTGCCGATAGATTAAACCAAAATTCGTAACAAAATAAAATTGTTATGAAATATTTATATAAAATCTGTATAATACTCTTATACTCTTATTGCGAAGATAAACCAACGTCAGCAAAATGCATTTTGGGATGCTCTTTGGCAAGTTTGTCTGGAACGGTACAACCGTCACCATCGAACTGTCAAGACAGGTAAGAGGACTTTTTCGTTCCCCGTCTGCCTTCGTTGCGCGACCGGCTGCACTTCGCTACTAGAAAAGTAGAAAGGAACGTCTCTCGCTCGTGGGATAGTCTGAATCTTTAAAGAAGGCACAGTTAGTAACCAGAGAAGTACAAATGGCTAGCGCCTTTGCCCATCGATTATTCACGCGGGGTCACGTTAAATATGTACGCTTCCATGGGGATCGAGCAGCCGAACGAATGGGGATGCTGGGGATGGCTTCCTCGATGGCAGGCCGGTAGCGAGGAAGAAACGAGTTTCACAGTCGACTGTCTCTTGCAATACGCCTTGACGCCTTTCCTCCGGCCCCTTTTCTCTTGGTAAAAACGTGGGGGCGATTTCCGCCGTTTATGTGCTTGGGGAACCGGCGAATTAAAGAACGCGATCTTGACTTTGCTGACCTACATTGGGGTTGATACACATGATAGGGTGCATATTTTCTGCGTGATCGCACAATTAGTGTGATGAATCGCAGGGATGATTTTTGCATATTAATCATATGAACATAATTGATCAATCGAAGCCACAAATTTGGCATCTTTCTAATATTCGGCATTAAATATCGTAATAATCCAATGAATTAAACTCAGCGAAAATAAAATTCACTTGAAAAAATTTAAAAACATGGCTTTATTTAATTTTTCATTGCAAAAATATAAGATAATTGAACCTTATATGCCTTTATTTAAGCTTTACGAGTTTTCTCATTTTTTGCTGAGTCCAAAATTGTAAATTAGTGGTTTTACGAAAAACTAGATTGCTATTAGATATTAATCTTATAATTTATATATGACAGTAGACGTACTTAATATAATATTTCATAAGATTCAGATTAGTCAAATAATTTGCAAAAACAATGTCGTGATGTCTAAAAGAATCTTTTCCACACATAAAAACAAATTATTACAATCTTCTCTCGTTACAGCACACGTTTGTAGTTATAAGTTATGATGATCATTATCAGCTTTAACTCCAAATAAACGTGCCTGAGGACATGTGTGTACGAATCACCGTGCGTAATCCGTGCCCCGACGAACCAAGCCAGTCGTTAAATCCGTCTTAGGCATCTGCGACAATCGGCCGCGTTTAACTCCTCGGCGACACGCCTCACACGGATAGCCCTAACGCGCGTTAGGCGAAGTCAGGAAGATTTGTGAGCCACGCGGAGGGTGTGCGCTCGTGTCTAAAGCTTCGCGGGTATAAAGCGCCCGGCACTAAAATCGCACGCGCGTCTTGAGGGTGGATTTCAGTTCGGGGGAATGGTTTTGCGCACTTTGTTAGGGTCTATTACTGAGATCTGTGTGTGGGATCATACGTGTATTGAAAGTTTAAGTGGAAATTGTAGCAATTACTTTTTTGTATATTTCGATAAAAGATAAAAAAGCGATGTGTGTGTGTGTGTGTGGTTTCTTTATTAAAAATAGATAAAATTATTCACCACAATTAGTATTGGCTTCAAAATTTTCTTAACTGCAGATATATATTTACGAATCTAGGTACTTTAAATGAATGATAATATTAATTTTTTTTTCCTTTCTCACGACTAATTAATTTTAAATATGGTCATGTATAATTTTTAGACTACCATATTTTATACTATCTGACATTCAAATTTTCATCTTATTAACTAAAGCACGAAGAATACGAATTGACATACTGTCAAATTTTACAGGATAACGGATTTTGTATTAATAGTATATTTGTATTAAATTGTAATTTTGAAAATTGTAACATTGAAAATGACCGGATCGGAGTCGAAATTAATTCTATTAATTTTGTAGCTATGATTTTTGTATATTATACTGGCTCTTTGCCCTTTATTATTTTAATTGTTTTATATTTATGGAGCCTTCTATTAACTATTGTTTTTAAATGAATGCATCTTTGTCATACTTTATATAAAGTTAGCATAATTAAACGATTTTTTTCACTTTAAAGATCAAAATCCAAGAAACAAGATTGTGTGACTAAAAATTATGTAAGACTATATAGGGTTAATATAATATATCATTGAATATTCCAATCTTCATGTATGCTAATCTTTATCTATTGTTAATCATATAAATATCATCGAAATATTAATAGTGTTTTCTACTAGAAAAACTAACGCAGCACTGTGCTAAGTTTCGATAAAAATTACAATATACCTACTAGAGCAATCGTAGTTTAGCATAGCTTAGTGGGACACATCATGTTATTTTTTGTTCTTCATTTTGATTTCACCTAATAGTAAAAATATATGTATAAATATAATAATCTTATTACTAGTAAGTGGCGGTTTTCTCTTAATTGATTTATTTATATGATGGTTTTGTTCTTACTTCATATTATTGCCTTTTTTATAATACAATAATATACATATATTATAATTTATTTATTTAATTTTTAAAAATTTCAAGATTTTTGAACACAAAAATGTTAATTAGAATAATATTATATAATATCGAATACAATCTCAATTTCAACTTGTACTGGTCTTACATCGTCTTTGATGACAGCGGAAGAAAAGTTAAACACAGTACAATTTTTTTGCACTTGTTTCGTCAGTAGAACATTACATACTGAAAATATATGAACTGGTTTTTACAATGGAACAATACAGTTACACTCAGTGTGCACCAGTGAGCAATTTTCTCAATAGAATAGCTAGTTAACATGAATAAACATGATTGATTTATTAAATGTTTTTAAAGTTGATATATATTAAAATATTAATTGAAATATAAACTACACCAAAGATATTTTAATTTAGAATTCATTTGTATTTGAGAACGGAATGTCTCCAGTTAATTAAGCTTAAGAATGCGATTTTGAGCGTCTCCTTCGCCGGTATTTCATCATGAGACCTCCGGATTGTGGACTTAAGCCACCGTACGATTCACGCGTAAATCCACTTCATTCCTATCTCTTCCTCCCTCATTGCGCGTAAGCGCAGACGTGAACGCTTACATCAGCTTCCAGTCGTAGCGCAGGGTAAGGAAGAAAACGGAAGAAGGGACGAGATAGAACAGTCGAGATTTGCAGCTCCATCTGGGAATTATACGCGAGGGTAGATCCCTTTGGGCAGATAGTCGCGACAAATTTCAAGAAAAATATGTCCTACTCTCCCTCCCCTTTGCTGTCACGTCCACCCTAGCCCGGCATCCTTGTTCTTTCAACCTCGGCGCAACTGGAATTCGGCTTCGCGGCCGCGCCATATACCAGGATAAACGCTGATGAGAAAAATATCTAAACGTAGATCAACCGCGGCCAACTGTCTCGTTAAACTGCCAAAGTGTTCTGAACATGGACATTATACGAGCGAGGCATCCAAGGGGACTGAAACCCCGCGAGGTGTCCCCTTCGCGACAAGATGAAGATGAGGAAGGAAAGATGAAAGACGTCGCAAGGATGTCAGATGAAGGATTTAGAATAATTTTGCAAGTACCGAATTATCTCTACAATATATTCCACACATTTCAAGATAAAGAAATTATATGCAAATATTCGATATATCAATATTAAAATACCAATTATTCATTATCGATTTGATACAGATAATTTATAGTAAATAATAAAAAATAAACATTATATTGATTATTACAATAGAACAACAAATGAGTTTATTATAATAAGTAAGTTTATAAAAAATAATATACCTAATAGCAATAAAGAATATATAAACTTATTTATAAAAATTCCAAGTTTTTTATAAACATAATATAAAACTTACATCTAAACTTATTATAATCTTTATAATAATGCTGATCAAAAAACTCTAATTAACTAAAATTTGCTATTATCCAACATTGTCATAAACGGTCTTAAGAGAAGCTCGTGAAAGAGAAGCCCAGGGATCAACGTTGTAATGACATGCACGGATTCAGCCGTCACAAGTGTAGGTCGTGTAGGAGGAAGTTAATAAGTATCTCGTGCAATCATAACTCTTAATAAGCGAGGCAAACAACGCTCTTAATGATGCTTCGCCGAGTCGTAACTCGCCCGAGTGCACTTTCGTGTTCCGGACGGATAGTCAGTCCAGCGCGTACATATGAGCGTCTCGGGATACAATCAACTCGTTTCGAGGACACGTCGCAACCTGTCCTACCCTTCGCTGAGGCCTCCGTCCACAAAAGAGGAGGAACGCGCGGAATAATCTCCGCATTTCGTCGCCTCGACAGTGATTTCATCGGCGAGCTGCCGGCAGGTGGGATTTATCATCGGCCGTTAAAACGTTCTTCCGCTCCGCTGCCGTGTGTCGCAACAGCTGTATGAAAGCTTGTCAGATCATGACGACAACAGCAAAATTGCCGTAAAAGGAAGAAACTTATGACATGGTTGGAAATGGTAAGCGAGAAACGCGTAATTGTATTTTGGGAAAGCGAAGAATAGAAAAATCCGTATGTATATGTGTGTGGTGACATGTAATAACGCTTGAAAAATATATGCTGTAATATACAATTCATGTATAGAGAAATGTATTATATGTACATGCAAAATACCATGAAACAACTATATCATATATTTTCGTATTACACTTCCTAGCAAATTAGTACAGTGTTATTTAAAAATAGTACATCTTTTCAAAATAATATTTTCCTATAGGAAAATACTAATGTCACATGTTATTAAAATGCACAAATTCTAACATTCGTATCCGTGCTATAACAAGTCGCAAATTGAAACGGGAAAAATTTAGTACGTTCTGCATTATTTCTCTTTTCCTTTTTCCTATAATCTCGACGCAGCCGCCGGCGTCGGTTTCTTTCGACCGGGTGAAACACTGTGAGTGCGCGCTATTTCACCATTTGTTTTTCCAAATTGCATTCTGAATAATTCATTATGCCGGCAAGTATGAATTTATATTAAAAGCCTTTCCTTTGCAAGTAATTTCAGTCACGCTCCTGGTTGACGGCATATATACGCGGCTAAACGGAGAACAAGAAGGAAAAACTCGTTAAACCGTGCCTTCAACTTATCGACATTTTTATATACGTGATATTTAGTTAACGATAATCTTGTACAAGATATATTTATAGCGTGTCAATCCAGTGGTGATTTAATGTTCGGAGCAACGACCACATATGAAACGTCAATTCGTATGTACAAGATATTGATTTGTTGTTACAGACGTTGCATGAACAATAATTTGACACGTTGCAAATATATCGGTATAAATAACTCTCTAACTATTCATATTATAATAAAAGAATCAGTGATGTATGTATAAACCCTATCTTTTTGACTCATAAAACTATGATTTTGTATTCACCATATTTCAGTCTTGGATTTAATCTCATAAATTTCTGTGACAGATATACACTTAAAAATAGCGAAAAAGTATAGACCTGAGTGATATTGCCGTTTTTGCCAGATCCTTTATAACGGAATTTCGTTAAACGTGACCGGTTGATGTGACATCGTCGCTGGTAGAAGCTCAGCCCTCCGAGGGCTGAATACCGGTACTTCTTATTACGCTTGGCAGGAGCACAGTACATCATCCGTCGACACTTATTGACCCTCGAAGGCTTCCGAATTGAAAAGTAGGCGCGCGTCCGCACCTTCGTTTCATTTATTACTCGGCCTCTCCGTCGTGCGCCGGCTGCGTAGATGCGTGCACGTCGCGGACGGCGTTTCGCGCGTCAGGGGCTGCAGAAGTCCACCTCATTCTCGCTCGTTTCGGGCGAGTAAAAGGGGGATGAAAAATTGCTGGAAATTTTGGCAACCCGTACTCACGCCGCCTACCTCTTCGCCCTCCAGACTACACTTAATAAAGGGGGCTTGATTCTCGAGTGGCCTCCGAAAAAATTTTTCAGCCTCACACACACACACACATACACGTACGCACGGATACACGCATTCCTGTAGCGCTCTCTCGCAACCCGCCATGCGAACAAATTGCATTACGCGGCACGGGGGTACAGTCCTGTATCCGTATCTCCCGCTGGCGCACGGACACGTGTAGTACATCGGATTATCCTGCGATGACGCTCGCCGTATTTCACTCGTTATCGATCTCGACGCGTCTTAATTTACACCTCGTAAAATCTGCCGACCTTTCTACCTGGATTTCGATTCATTTATTTGCCGCGAATCAAATAGTTTCCCTGTTGTAAAGAAATGCATTTTGTCTAAAAAAAATTAAATATTGTAAAATAATATTAAAAATAATATTAAAAAATATTACGCAGTTCACTATTATAGTGGAAATCTCAAACTATCAAAGGAAAAATTAACAACAAAAAAATAGTAGTCCTATAAATTATAAAACCTTTGACTTAATATATACTTTAGTCTCTAAATAATAAATAAATACTATCTATTTTGTAAAATAAACGAAGTAGAGTCACACCTGATCCTACTATTAGAGGATTAACTTCGATTTATTCGTCGTTTGTGTGTATAGCAAATAATGTATGTAACATTTCATCGTAGGCGCAGATTAAACCCCCGAAAAGTGTCGTAAGTTCTCCGTAACTCGGCGGACTAAAACGAGAATACGCGTTTTCAACATCCGAAAGTAGATGATAATTTTACTTTGCCGGCTGAGTTGAGTGCTATGACATCAAGATCTGCGAGAAAACGACGCAGGTTTAAAGCCACTGAAAAACTTTTCGCGTAAGTCGCCACATTCGTGCCTCTTTACGACCGAGCTTCGAATTCAATTTTCTCTCGTCCTGACTGTGTGCATTAACTTTCAGTTAAAACTCTCGAGTATATTTCCAAGCGTTATTCTGATTGCACGTCTGAATTTAAAACGGATTATTGTACACTTGGCTTTTATTTTATATGCTAATGGAAAATATTAATGTTTCGTTACTTGCATATGTTATTATACTTCTAGAAATAAAATCTCTAATTATATTATATCAGTCGCATCATATTCTTCACAATTTATTCACTTTCAAGGATTAGATTTATATTATATTATGATAATCAGTATTTTATAAGTTACAAATTATAACTAAAATATGTAAACGAAATAGTTGTCTATAAAATGAATGTATTTATTTTAATTTAGTTGTTACTTAAATGTTTATGAGAAAGTATAAATTTGTCAAGTTTGTTGCATAGGTAAGATAAACACACGTTTTCGATTTATAATATAGAAATTTTATTTCTATTCATTTATTATCATAATAAATTTTAATTTAAACATTGCGTTTTAATATTAGAATCAAGGGTTTAATGGCTTAACAAAATATTTAAAAATCTGTCTTCTTATATATTTTTCAAAAATAAATATTTTATGAATATTAGCGAATTTACGTTTTTATTAATTTAGAATATTCAAACAAAAGAGAGAACTCTACTTTAGATATGTTAAATAAAAATAAAAATAAAAATAGCGGTCCATTCAAAATGAATTTATCAAAAAAAAAAAAAACATTTGTGCGTCTAACAATATAGCCAAGAACTGTAGACGATATATTCTAAGAAATATTAAAATGAAATTAAACGAGGCAATGATGGCCGCAACATGATATGTTATCAATTATAAGTAGCAGGTCCTTTGAGAGCAATCGCTATCAATATCGGTAGTATGTACGTGCCAGACGGTCCTTAACGCATTCGAGTATCCATCGAGACTCTTCAAGGGTCACCGTCATGTACATTTTAGAGCTGTATAGCGCTGAGAGGCAGTGAGTTGCGAGTAGTATAGGACGGTAGCGTTTATCAAAAATGCATGAGGCCATTCGTTTACGCGACTATGATGTCGGCGACGATTACGAGGAGGCGTGTTAAAGCGTCTCCACGTGTTGCCTTCACGTCTTAGACCATCGCTAACATATAGCGAGGGAAAAAATGCAAGCCGAGGAGAATGCATGTGCAGGAAGTAGTCAAGGGGAGGAGTGTACTCGAATTTCTGTGATGTCTGGTTCGACAATACGACGCCTGATCTAAACGGCTATTCATTCAATAGCATTGCCGGACAAGACCCGATAAACCGACTTGCCCTGTCCAACTATCTCGCTCGTAAACCCATCCTCTTTATCCATTTAGATTGACTGTCCTTCCTCCACTTTTTTTCCTTGTTGTATTCTTTCTTTCGTGCTAGGTAAGTCTACTAAAGTCAGGCGTCTTCAAATGTTTTTCTTTGAATCCCAAGAGTTGGCCCATACGTAGTGAACAGGAGGGAGGAGAAAGATCGAAAATTTTCTATTTCTTTTATCGTGTCCCTTTATGCAAATTATGAATGTGAATGTATATTTTATACGCCAAAGACACAAGGAGGGTCAGCACAAAAATGTTTCTATATCGTTCAATGGAATAATAAATTTCAAACAGCATGGAAAAGCAATTCTGTAAAAAGATTTTATGACTAATGTTACGCCCAATGGACTCCACGATTTCTCTGTTTAGCAAACATTGATCAACTAAGATAAAATGCGAACAAAATTCGAATATTAATATAGTCATCAACCGGCAAGCAAGCTAATACTATAATGCGGGCGGAACTGGTTTGAAGATTTAATTAATTATTCAAGAAAAACAAAAGCTTTATCAAAAATGGAAAATCTTCAATTTTCCAACTCGATTTTCCACATACTACTAAAGAATCATCCTCCAAAAAACTTTTATATAATATATGTAAATCGCAACACTGCGAAACTTTTGCCAATAATAATCGCTTCTATTAACCTAACAGTTCAACTTGTAACTTGCTCAATGTTATCGCGAAATATTAGAATCTGTACGTAATCTTTTTAAATCGAGTGATGAACATTGTCATCTCTTTGGTCTCCGACATTTAGTGTGAACATTTCGACAGCAGAAAATTGTAAATCTTATGGATTATTGTTTTATTTGTCTCCGAAATTAAACTAATTTACTGAAGAATGAATAATTTATTAGTTCAAATAATGTTCTATTCATAAATGTCGTTAAAATCGACTGAATCGACGGAATAAACAATTCTCGCGCTCGATAGCACCTCTTCCTGAGAGTACTTATATGTATATATATATATATATATATATATATATATATATATATACACCATATATACACACACACGCACCATCAGGCCTTGATTATTTTGATTCCAATGAGATCCGAGCTACTATTTCAGGGCAGCCCCCTAAAATATGTTCATATCCTAGTCTTCCTTCCTCAATATCACCTTACCCGCACCTCATTCCTGTAAAATTCTTCCTTAACCACTTTCCCCCTTCTTCCATTACATTGCACGAAATAATACGAAATAATAACGATTAAACATTCAACGCTCACACGCATCTTCTCATTTATCCATGTTCGTTTTGTTAATCTCTTCGCGGCAATAAAACGTATAATCTTCGCATACTCTTGTAAATTAGTTTCAACGATTTTTCTTTTTATTATTAATGATTTATAATTTGTATTATTGCTCACTTTTATGTTACTCGTAATAAATTTACCCTATTATTATGAATTCTTAAGTAATTAGTAATATTTTTCTTATTCATGTATTCTTGTAGTGTAGTTGCTTTGAACTAATATTAATTATTTTTTATACGGTAAACGATATTCATATCCATTAATTGTTATACATTCTTACAAAATATTGCTATCACTCTAATTCGTACTTTTTATAATGTATTAATTTTCGTATGTAGTTTTTATCACATAGTAACAATAGATTGTTAAATCCTAAATGTTAGATAATTTACATTTCACACTCTCATTCCACAAGACCTCGTACTTCATTGCCTTTCAGAGATCACACGTGATCAAGTCCCAGAGTTATAAGAATTAAGTTCCTGGGCTTGAAATTTGGACCGACGTTCGCATTGCTCGCTACCGGAAATAGGCGTTATAGCGTCCTTTTGAAATGTTCACCCATATAGTACAGTTTTTATATCAATATAATATATATTTTAAATGATAGATGAATATATTATATATACAAATATACATATTTAAAAAAATTAATTTTTAGAAGAGAAAAATTAATTAAAATGAATCTTTAATTTCTTACCTTATTTTAAGAAAATATTAATTTCAAATTTAATTATAATCAAATATTTTAATATTAATAATAAAAATGTTATTATAAAAATATTAATTCTATTTTATATGTATAAAACTTTATCACAGTTTTATTGTATAATTTGTGTCATTTTGTCAAATTAATACTCTATTCGTCTAAGATCTCAATTACAATTAATTCTTTTTAATCAAATAATATTATTTTTCAATCACTTGTTTTGCTTGCTGTTTTCTAACTATTCAGAGTTCTTGAGAGGAACTTGCTGCATCTCGTAGATCTCAACTTTCTCTCTCTTTCGCTCTCTCTTTCTTTCTTGTAGCATACGAGCTTTCAATTCACGGACTTCTGCTGTCCAGCTTGGTAGCGTGGACTGTCAGACGCAGACACTTCGTCCGGGTTTTCATGAAATCTTCTCCATAGAAAATCCTCATCCCATTTCAAGAACCATCTAAAGTCCCGGAAATTTTCATCCGTAGAGGCGATCGTCCCTCCTCTCCGTTGCTTTTTAAATTCTAGGAAAGCGAGCCCGCAATATTTTCACTGATTTCGCGTGATCCATAGCTCGCTTGCAATTCTAGGCTTTTATGAAGTCGCTGCTTTCAATATTTCATTGCTTTCGTTATTCTTCCCGTTTTCCTATCGTATTATCTAATGTAGTATCACGATACTTCAAATATTATATATGATATAATATATAAATATTATATATGAAAAGGATTGTATTTATATTTATAGATGATTGAAACTCGAAGAATTTTGTTTAGAGATTTATTAATTGATTAGAGAAAAAAATCAAATGTTTCGGTATGCCATGCAACTTTATTTTTTTTTGTTGTTCGTAATCTTTTTATTAATAAAAATATTATTAATAAAAATGTTTGTTTGGCATCTTGTGTTTCTTAATATCGAACGATTTAATTAAAAAAAATTGTTTTACTTATGTTTATTTTTATGAAAGTTATAAGTAATCGAATTAAACTCGGTATACCACACCAGTGTGTTGTTCCTGTAGTGAAGTGTTTAAGGCTTATATGCTAACCACTTTATGTATAGTTTTTTAACGTAAATTATATTTTTCTAAAATTATATATAAAGAGTTTATAAACATTTGTGTGTAAAACTGCGAAAAATCTAGACGCATAGATTGCTTTATTTCCACACTTTACGATGGAAATAGAGCGGGAAAGTATCTTTTGACAATCAGATTGATAACACACAGTTGCATCGATATACACGCATTCACGTAGGCTTGCAAAACAAACTCTCTTCCGTTATTCCTGTTATTCTTCTCCTGTACATCGATTCATGCTGAAAAGCACTCACATTGATTTGTTCACGCAGTTGCTAGTTTATATCACCTTATTCCGAGACACACATCGGCTATTCTCGTATCAGACACGATAAAAACTATCCCGCCCACCATGCCTCTTTTTGGAAAGCCGTTAATTCAAATCGTTCAATCGCTCTGAAAGGGCCGGTCGCGCGATACGAACTTCACCTTCACTTAACGATGTCGAAGAGAAAATAAAGAGTCAGGATCACTCACCCTTCGTACCTTATTGCCTCAACACAAAGAAAGAAGATAGATCTTTTTTTTCTCGAAGAATATTGCCTTGTGAGCGTGCGTAGAATGTCGCAAAGGTGATTTCCTCAAACAAGATTGCGTGGAAAAACATCAAAATATACTCCTTTAAAGGTTTATTAAGATAAAAAATATATATGTGAATATTATTCCATCTAAATGTACTATGTCGTAGTATAAAAAAATTCAGTTGTAATATTTTTATCGTATACATTTATATATAACTATAATATGCATTGCTATTAAATATTTATATGCATGAATATAATATGTCGTAATATTTTAACTACTATCATCAGATTGTTTTTTATTTTATAATCAAACATTTTTTTATAACCTATTTAATATATTTTAACAGTATATTATTTAGCTTTTGAATAATTAATAGTACACACATATTGTATTCAGAGAATTTACGGAGTTACATTGATTAGATAAGCAGAGAAAGGCTTGGTGAAGCAATCTGCGCCAGCGTTAATTAGTCATCCGAGACGGTCCAAGGCAATGAATGATTTAGTGAGCCGATCGCGCGCTTCACAAAGAGGTTTCCCATGTTCCGAGTCCCGGTTATGCATATTGCAGGAACGTGCCCGTCATTCAAAATCCTCTCCCCACGCGCATTGTACTCCCTTTTTAATGCAATATCAATTCGACAATAAACGATTTTTTGTCGACATTACCATTGTTTTTGCTAAAACTCACTAGCAGCCAATCGAATGCATAATACCATAATTAGATATGCTTTACTATGCATTATTAAGCTAACAATAAAGTGAAATTTTCGCGCGTCGATTAATTTATTGTTAAAGAAAATATAAAGTTTTAATAATCTTATTTTTGAGGCCAACAATCTCTTTGATGTTTGTTACAAATATCATATTGTTATTGGTTACAATTTTAGAATTGAATTAAGAATATAATAAATTAATGTTTTTTTCATTCCACTTTTTAAGATTATATATACAGTATATGTAAATATATAAGTATCGAAGAAAAAGATATTAATTAAAGAAAAATAGTTCTTGAAAGTAGATTCACACCTGGCACAGATGCCTAAGCTATTCCAAGCGGTTTTACTCCTCGAGTCATATCCTTGCCGTTTCACTTTCTCGCGAAGTGCAATTTCGCTCCTCCGCATTCTCGCCACCGCCCGTCGCATCGGCAGCCAAGCAGTACCAACAGCATTATGCAAATGAGACGGTTCCGCTAGCACGCAAACGTTGGAACCCCATTCAGTATACTATACCCCATCCGTCGCAAAAACCGTGGTTTGGCTTTAGCCGACGTGTACCCCGATAAGGTCCCGACGAAGAAGAAAGTAGCACTGCGACCCGAGGGAGTCTTCGCAGCGTTTCGATTTTTCAAATTGCGTCCGGGAAATGAAGGTTTGATAGATATCTCGTGAGAGTGTTACCTGAGATGGTGCCATTCGATACCCGAGGGATTTCGGAATTCACCGCGGCTCTGGGGCGTGAGCGGACGAGTTTAGCCGGATGCCTTTTCAGCGTTTCCAATCTATCAGTATATTATCTGATAAGGATTATCTGATAATAATGAATTTAATAGGTATTTTATTTATATTTAATTTATTTTTGAGAAAACTATTTTTATTTTAATAAAAAAGTATAATAATCAAGTGGAATCTAATATATAGATCCACTGTCAGATCTGAAGAATTAAAAAGAAATTAGAAGACAGCATTAAGCTTTTTCAGATTGACTGAAATTACGATGCTAATCGAGAAATTAAATAGACCCTAAAAAAAGACGAGTGTTCAAGGCGGTGAATAAGCACGGTGTTTTTGGTATGTCGTATCCAATTACCGTATCTGACGTAACAGCTTCGCGCGGCAGCAACTTTCCGAATCACGGACGAAAAGGTTAACCCCTTCTTCATTTCGGGCCATTTCCCGTCGCGTGTTCGTTGCAATTTAATTGCATCCGGCATCCAATCGCCGGAAAACTTTTCGTCAGACGTACTCAGGTCGGGAGAGACAGAACGACGGGGAATTAGAGAGGCTCGAACGTGGAAAGGCGTGGAGGGTGAACGAAGAAGGGAGAAGTCCGGAATACCGAAGCGGGCGGCCGAATAAGTGATCGATTCCTTGATAATTACGTTAACGCGAACGTACTGGCGGGCCGATCAGCCGCGAATAACGTAATTACAGAGTCGCATTACTGCACGCACGCGTGAATCAGCTGCGGCCCGTTTCGTTCTCTCGCCTGCAATGATGCAACCTTGTTGTCCCTCTCTCGTCCCACACCGTTTCCAGGGACACGTCAAAGCATGTAAGTCAGCTTTGATCAGCGGCTCATTTAATTTACGCATTACTTTCACGGCATGTGATTGATCTCTCCTTTCTAATTATTGACAACGGAGTGTCAGTGTTGTGATGCGCCAACGGTATGTTATTGTAAAATGTTTAGATACTTTACTTTATTACTTTTTTACTTTATTACTCGCACAACAAGTTTGATAGAATAATAATAATACTATTAAATATTTAGCAATGTCAATGAGCATTATTCAAGTGTAAAATTTTTTATGATACGTCTTGATGTGAAACGAGTATTATATTTTGTATATACGTCCGATAATGTCCAAGGTCATAATGGTTATTTTCACTCTAATGGACATTAAACGAAATTGGATTCAGAATTTGTGACGAGAGTTTGCAATATGAAATTTTCTGGAAATCGGTGCTGCGGGAGCAAAATCATATTATATGCGGGAATTGACGGTCGAAAATCATTTCAAATCGCATACATATAATGTCATGCGAGATGATCGGTATTTTTGCTCGATCAAAATTAGAACATAATCATATAACAATTTCATAATCTCAATTAATTGGCAATTTTATAAAATCTAAGAGAAATTAATCGTTTTAAAAACAATCGACATAATACAAAAACCGTTTGATTTAAGATAAAAATATGTAAAAAAAACAAAATATATTATATAATTACTAAATAATTTTTATCATTACGTAAAACGTAATGATAAACTGAAGCTGAAATAATAACATCAAATTAAACTGATTGTTAATTGAATATTTTTAATCAATCAAAAATTTATAAAAACATTGTATTTTATACATATATCGTTCTTTTCTTAATCATAATGAAGAAAGGAAATGTACAAATAGAAAACTATGTAAAAGAGAGAAAATTATCTTTTACGTCGTGACACTATTTACATTTCGGGGTGTTTAGACTTTGCTTACAAAGGCGTCATTGCAACAGTCGGTTGATTAACACTTCAAACGGGAAAACCACAAAATAGCCCATAATGACAGCATTCGCGGAGAGAGGCAACCAACCGCATGTTCGATAAATCGGGGCCTCATTAGAGTGGCTTTATATACACATCACAAAAGGGAAACCGCCCCTTACCGTCGAAACTGTTTGTGGAAAAGATATGTGTTGTTCACATTTCGCACATATAGGGTGGCTACTAACAATAAGTACTTTAAAAGATTTTTAAAAGGTGATTCTTAACACAAATTCAAGACGAAAATTTTGTATCACCACGAGTCTAAAACGACTTACAGTTTTAAAGATACAAGAAGTCAAAATTGAAGAAAAAATTACGTTTTTCCTATAAATTTCGATAACCACATCGGATAATTTTAATAAAAATTTAAACATATACAATGTTTTTCATTTTTTATTAATTAAATTCATAAAAATTAGAAGATATAAATTATAGAGGAAAATTTGACGTTAGAATGTTAAACAATGACTTACGTATATGCATCTCTTTTCAATAGATAATTTCAAATATACGCAAAACTTGAGGAAGTGCAGATTTTGCAAACAACTCTACGCTACGATCGAATAGTTGCAATGATTGCAGAATAAATATATTGGGATAGAATTAAGCGGTTTGCAGTGGCTCAATGAACAATCTATCACTGCGCCTCCAATTCGAGTTTCGGTCGCCGCAAAATTGCGGGTAGTTGGTACACGGAATTCATTGCGGAGCTACCGTTGCAGAATGCAAATAGTTCAGTTTAAGTTAACCAAATATACGGCCAACAGTGTTGTTGTCTCTCTTGTTCAAGGGGTTACTTGAATTACTGATGTCTTTCTTCGCGATTTAACGCGAAATATGACAAACATTATGAAAATCATAATGTTAAAAATATTTCACGTTTTTTTTATTTTTTGCAAAATAAAGCAAAAATGATCGCACTTCTAAAATACTTTTTTTCTTCTTCGTTTATCGATTCCCTTACACGCTTCCAAGGTTTGGTCATTAATTTCGGGACATCTTGTAGGCCGTCATCCTTCCTACCAAATATATCATTGTTATTATATATATAACTAAAATAATGATGGAAATGAAAAGTAACAAAATGTTATTTAACTCAAAGAATTGAGTTGCCATTGCTCCCTTGACATCTAACAGTGTAGCATTCTGGTCGGAAGGCCGAAAATTCGCTGTTAGACATTAAAAGAACAACGGTAATCCGATCGCTTGAATTAAATAACATTTTATTATTTCTAACTTTTATGTGTATCAAAATATAAATCAATCCATTTCTATGGTTTCAAAGTAAATAACATTTATATTAACGTATGCACTTAATGAATAATATATTTTCTTGAGTTAAATTGTTTAACTCCATTGTTTTAGTAATAATGATATATTGAGTAGGAGCAGTAGCGAATATAACTATAGAAATAATTAAAAGGAACTAAAATAGGGTATAATTTAATATTATGAATTTAACAACATATGTATATAATTAAAATTAATTCAATGCAATGTGTCAAATAGCAGTTCGGTTACCAGGATAATTATCTAATATTATATTTATTTGCATCTCGCATACGTAATGATATGCTTCGTATCGCACGGAGTCGGTTGACGCTCGAAATATCCGCGAAATTAAATAGCTCACGGGAGGAACCCGACGAAATCGATAAATCGTCCTGAAACGAAAGGGATGACGGGGCGGAAGAGAAAGGGTGCCATCGCGTGGTACACGTTAATGGATAATAGGATATCCGTTACGGTTCCGACCTCCAGTCCGTTCCCGGCTTCTATTCAACCGGGCGCATAAAGATAAACTCGATATCGCGACGCAAAAGAAACCATCCAGTGAGCCATATAATTATTTCGCGTTCTCGGGCGCTTTATGTCCATTTCTCGGACCGTCAGGCCGAATATCGAGTTTGCGCTCCTGAGAGCAAGCGAGCGAACGCGTAATG
This sequence comes from Cyphomyrmex costatus, assembly GCF_001594065.2. NCBI lineage: Eukaryota > Metazoa > Arthropoda > Insecta > Hymenoptera > Formicidae > Cyphomyrmex > Cyphomyrmex costatus. The sequence continues at coordinate 287,860 of NW_017279598.1, forward strand.
AAGCTTGGTATTATGATCAGAAGAACCTTATACAACAATCAAAAGGTTAAAAATTTGTCTTTTCCTTATTCATTGAAAAGAAATATCTTTAAAATTTTTATGATAATGGAAGCCTCGTTTTCTGCCATAATCACTGTATAAATTATATAAAACTAAAAGAAGATATATTATTTGCTCCAGCACATCAATATAAGCGGAAATGCAACACGTTTTATTTATTGGAAAGTAAAGTACATCAAGATAAAAAGGAGAAACATTGACTGTCAATTGAAAAACGTTTTATCAGAATTAAAAACAATCTTCTTGCTTTCAATTCACTGCAATAAAAAGAATCTGATAATTGATAGAAGAAATAAAAGTTGAAAATAAAAAAAAGTCTATACACACAATTACCGTAATTTCACGAGCGAACGATGAAGTCATCGTAACAGTCGAAAGAGCGGTATGAATTCATTGCGCTTTTCTTTAAAATTATTCAGTTTATGTTGGCTAATCTGTACAGAATTATCATGTTTTAACAATAGCGATATAAGTACCATTGTTTAAAAATTGTGAAAAACGCGGTGGCATGTATAATAAATAATATGATTTTCCTAAAGCAAATTATATTTATTAAATTAAGAAATTCAATATAAAAACAGTTTAAGAACTTAAGATTAATGGATCAATTTTTAACTGAATCGTAAGACTCGTAACTCTTGTTCTCGTAAAACTTATGACTAGTATTCTAATTTTATGCGTAAATATCGTAAGACATACGATTATTCGTAAACATCTACGATTTCTCGTAAATCTTATAGCTAGTACAAAGCTGTCTGTAAACATATTATAAAGATACGGTATAAAGGTATAAACACTTAAAAAACGTTAGACTTCTTATAAATCTAGCGAGAACATGTTATGAGCTTTACGATTCTGCTTAGAATTTAGGCATAAATCTTTAATAAAATATCTATATAATATGATTACGTTCGTACAGAGTATTTTTTACTTTAAATTTTTATCACACGCGCACTCGCAAATGTACTCTTCGATACAGTTTACATCTGTTTATTTGTCCATCTCAAAAATTATGTATTAATAATATTTTTACATTTGTAAAAATATTATTAATATTGGAAAAATTGTTACATGGAAACCTTTGAAAACGTTAAAATGTTATGATATATCGTTTCGTAAGACTAGGAGAGTTACAACTATATTGCTCCTATTTGTATGGCATTGGATTCGCTTTTTAACTTTCTCTTATACTTCTACATATTCCTTGTCGGATCGAAAAGATCGAACTCAAACGAATAGTGTGCTGAGACAAATATCAAGAGAGAGAGAGAGAGAGAGAGAGAGAGAGAGAGAGAGAGAGAGAGAATCACGGATAATGGCGTACTGAACGCAATCGTTATCAAAATAGAGGCTAAGTGTTTCGATATTTATCGGTTAGTACTTTGGCCGGTCGTTCCGCGAATGGCTGCAGAATGACAGCGGTGGCGGAAAGCACAGGGTGGTACACGCCAGCCGGCAGTGGGTTATGTTTTCTGGAAAAGTGCCAACGACAACGGCTTTGTGAGGTAAAGGAATAGGAGAAAGAACAAAAAAAAATAGAGATCACCGAAACAGAAAGAGAGAAAAGGAGCGAAGAGAAGAATCGTGAGATTCAATTTCCCTTTCTCCGCGATTGTTCCATGCTTCCTTAATCGCCGAAAATATTGGTCCAGCTTTTGGTGGTGTCTGGCCTCTTCACCGCTCACATCTTTCCGTTGGGCAACGTCCATAAACGTCTTTCGAGCCCATCGGTTGGATCGTCGCCAGACACTTTTACGGGAAAATTTACGAGAGCCTTAACGGTGCAGGACGGACCGGGGGAGATGCCGTGGCTTCCTGAGAAAATTACGTGACTCTTACGCTTTCCTATCTTCATGATGCGACGCCTGTTTGGTACGGTAACATTTGCGCGGCTACCTCGTGTCTGAATGGAAATGTCCACTGTTAAAGAACGCTTACGGAACATCCTTATCTGATGGCGGTTCTATTGGAAGGTCGAGAAACTTGCGGCAACACTCGTTTACACCGTTTAACGCTAACTAGTTCGCCGGGATATCGCGATAAGACACGGGAAACGTTAATTCGCCGTAGCACTGTACGTGTGGTTGGTGGATTTTACGAAATGAATACTCGCGAGTTACAATAATATTTATTTTTTACGATGATTGATCAGAAAACTAATTGGTATAGTATTTTGCAATGCTGATATTTGAACATTTAATTTAGTAATAACATGATATATTAAATAATCTTCATCCTTTAATATTGAACTATCATTTTCTTTTACGATTTGAGTCTTATAAGATACATATAACTACCCTAATAAATGCAAAATGGTATATTTAATATTCAAATAAGGTATTTACGGAAGGTCTGCACATAATAAATACAACGTGCATCAATTCCGATAATAATTTTAGTTGTGATTTCCGACTGATAGATGTTGTCATACATTATATGTATTCGTTTTTTTTAACATTATTTAACATTATTCTCCAACCAATTCAAATCATATTTGATAAACGCTTATTAATGCAACTAAAATTATATGGAACTAATATATGTTGAAACTATTAATTTCCATTTATAATTTTTCGACAATTTGCGATTTATTGAATACTTTGGTGATCGGAGAGTGTATCATATTATATTATATTATATTATAATTCCATATTTTATATTTAATAAAAGTAGAATTTTTAGCAAAAATATAAAGCATGCAATTTTAAATGGTAGTGTACAGTATTTAAATAATAAGTTCTTGTCTTAAATATACTAAATACCTTGTTTAATAATAAATAATTTTCACATAAAGCAATAAAAAATTTCACTGCCACAATAGCTGATATAAAAACACATTGTTTCAGAAGTGGTAATAAACATATAGTAACATAAAATAGTTATGCGTGATTTAGAATTTGCAACTACGTCCCATTCATTCACGACAAAATCACATATCGTTGAACGCGTCCGCGGTCCGTTAATTCGCACTTTATTGCCGGCGGCGGCTAGATTATGCGATATAAAAGCCGCGTGTAGTATAAAGGCCATCCAAAAGCGGCGGTCTCTCCCCAGCTGGCAGCGTGATTAACGTTTCTTTTACTGCGAATGTAAAGCACTTTATGGCGACCTGCGCCGTTATCTCGAAGATCGAGGCTTTATTATGACACCCGGTAGCAAGGGGCGACGCGACGGAGAGAAAACCGACGAAGGAAGAACAGTCATTCGAGGGGCGGCAGGCAGATATACCGGGTATCCCGCCCGAGGGAACATTAGTCCTGGGAACCTGGAAACATGGGAATCATGCAGTACCTGCCGCGCTATCCTCCCATCCCCGACAGGGCCGCAGTGAATCCCGCGAGTACCCCCGAGGGCTACCGGACGGCTGCTGCTGTCCGGTCCACCCTTTCAACCACTGCTAGTAGTTGCGGCTACGTCGATAAAACGAGAGTTCTCTGAAGTGTTCGACATGTCGTAGTTAACCATCTATGGTGGCTAGAAACTATGCGGAGTTCTTGAAAAAAAAAAAATTAACCGTTCCTGTCTGCATTATAATTTGCAGTGCGCGAAAAAGTACTATATTTATTAAAATTTTAATTTTTGTAGACACATTAAACATGAACGTTATAAAATGCCATATTGAAACTCATAGTTTTATTATTATTATTATTATTATTATTACAACATTGAAAAGAAGAAATATGGAAATGTGTTATGGATTTGGATTCCTCGAGAAAGAATAACGTTATAACATTTATTTATGAATATTAAATATTCTGCTTGCATTAGGATTGTGAATGATAATAATAAATGAATCGACTAGAAAGTGAACAATTGTCATACAAAGAAAAAACAAAAAATGCCATCGAGAAACGGCATGTCTGAACTCGAATAAAATATAGTCTGAGAAAGAAACTTAAAGTCAACTGAGAAGTAAATGTACTCGCTACTTCATGGCAGCGACACGTGCGGACCGTCACGGCGATCTTCGTCGACATTCTTTTTTTGTTTGCTTCCTTTCTTCGTCTTCTCTTCCGCTATTCCGTTCTTCTTTCCCGAGCACGGCCTGAGCTCTCCGTAGACACGCGCAGTGGCCATTAATACGCCATTAAAGTTCCATCGGGCGCACCATCTCGAGAACATTAGAAGATGCAAGATGTAAACGTTCCTCATTAAAAATGTATGACTCTGTTCTTTTTCCTTGTATTTCACAGGATATCCCTCTTACATAGCATTCCGAAAATTGTGAGTTTATATTTTTTTAATTTGCAAGGTTTATACAATACAAAAGCTAGAGTATACTAAAAAAAAGTACTAAATTAAAAAGATATATATTCTTTTGAATAGTTCTAACAGTAAATAAATATTTACTAAGTAGGTATAAATCTATATTTATTTCATACAAGAACCGTTAATTTGATTTCACCATAATCTTTTTATTTTAGATTAATTATACTCGTATATTAACTAAAAATAAATGTTTAGTTAGTACTGTTTAAAAAATGTTGAGATTTAATAAAATTTTTTCAGTGTCTTTAATCTTTAATAACTAATTAAATAATTTTAATCCTTAATAAAAGTTAAATAGTATTGAATACTTAATCTTAGCCGGCAATCCTGTTTAGGATCATCCTCTTTTATTTTATAAACTGCTTGTTTATTTTTTGTGAAACTTAATCTTTGAAATAATTTGATAATATTTTAATATGAACTACAAACTGTTTTGAACGCTAAATACGTTTTCTATCGAAGATATGTCGCTTGTACTTTTTATCTTTCTAATCGAATCGTGCTCGGAAAATCGAATTGTTGTTTTGTTCGCGCAAGATGATAACAGTTCCGAATGTAGTTTAAGCAAGAAACAATGTACATTATAATACGTTACAACATCTGGATCGTATAGACAGGTAAATCCGGCCGGTCGGAAGATAGCGAGGGTGCTACTCGCGATTTATCGATGATATACAGTACCCGTGCGAATCCCGATCTCAACGCCCGCCAACAACCGTGCGTTGGTGTGTTGTACCGATCAGTGCAACGATGGTCTACGCCGATCAGAATACCAGGATGGGGTCCTGAATTAGCACGGCTATTCTCGTTGGCGTTATGCCATGAGGCACGCGACCCTGCCATACGTGTAAATATGAACCGCTTTATGCATCTGTCTGCCGTCAAACCTCATAAAAGCCCATCTAATTCAAACGAAAATGAACAAGCAATCGCAAATGAGACGATCGAATTCTGATAATAGGGAACAATAATCACAATTACACTAGCGAATCCTTGAGGGAAGTCCTCCATAGAGGACCCATATGACTCCACTCTTAAAAATCTCCTTTTTTGAAAGTATTTATAATCAAACAAGACACAAGCAGCGCATATATTCAAAAGAAAAACGTATTTTACGTTCAGAATAGTTCGTATATTATACATATTTTAAAAAACTGTCAATTATTAAAATTATCTCATAAAAAAATTATTTTCTCTAGAAATATATGCTTTTACACATAGTTATGTAGCTAATAAAATTAAAAAATTATGATTTGTCAAATCTATTTCAGACACAATTGGTAGACATATATTTTCTTAGCAAGTAAAATTTTTCTTCATCTTGATTTGCCAGTAAGACAGCTAATCTAGTATAATTTAGATATTCTGTCCAGATTCTCTATCTTGATGAAAAAAATCATAAAATACCTCTAAAATTAAGATATTTTTTAAATATCTATTGAAATGTTCATATAGAGAGAATTTTTCATTATATTTTACCGCAAAATTGGGTATATAAATTCGCTACGTAAATTTTATCATGTTTAGTGATAAACACGGGGCAATTTGACAACCTATTAAATATACTAATGTAAAAAGATAGTAATTTTTATAGACAGGAAAAGATAGAAATATACAAAAGATATTTTAAACTACATAATAAAAATTACCACGTATATTGTAAATTTTTCAAAATGCTTTGTAAAATTTATGCATTTTTGATATAGATTAGTTGCCGTTATATTATTATTTATAATATTTATGTTTATGACTATTTAGTATCTATTCTATTTAAAACAATAGAGAATAACTATTTAACATATATATTTTAAAATTATTAAAATTTTATTACTTTTTAGTATAATAATTAAAATTATTTTATACTTTGTTGTAGAAATATTAATATTAATCAGAGAAAATCACGTAAAATCTTCGAAATATCATGTTGTCCAACGATTACCACAATTCTCCCCAAGGTAAATTCTAAAAGAAAATTCTCTCCGTGTATTGTTAAAATATTTCAACAAGAATTTCGCTGACTTTTTAAATGTCACTTCCAATAATGAAGGAATTATCGGACTATGCTGTGAAATAAGAGTTCAATGACTCATATAATGAATTTCATATGAGGACATGTAACACTTTCCACGTTGGTATTCGCATTAGCACGAATGGCGCTATCACAGGCGCGATATTCCCATTAGAGGTGTAAGGAGACGGGGATAATTGAACGCGCGCGATGCCAAGGAAGCGAGTCGCGGTCGTTAGGCGGATGCTCCAGCGCGCACATATTCGGGGTGTATCGTTAGTACACGCACATTGCATCCACAGGTAAACGTATCATGCAGTTCTCCATTCAGGCTCATCGCCATTCGCAGACGCGTCCTCATTGCTTGAGCAATCAGATGCACATGAGTTAAAAATAAAGTAATGCTCCGGTATAGTGAAGTCAATTGCAGCAGTAAGTCGCAACAATAACAGTTGTTGAAATTTTCTATGTTTTCTTTGCAGTACATAAATAATAAAATCGATCAATTAATTTTTTCTTTCGTCCCTTTTTTCTTTCGTTACATTTTTCCAAAGTATTTTAATATAATAGAAATTAATCGTGTAGTAACTAATTTTAAATAAGAATATTATAGAATGAAATTGAGACGATAAGCAACACGACATTTACTGTACAGATATAGTTGGTTCTCAATTTGAAATGCAGTAAGTGAGACTTAACTAGATTAAGAATAGATGATAATTGGCTCTTTTTAATGCTAACTGCAATTCGCAACCGGAATTTCCATTCTCCACGAAATTCTGAAATAAATCCCCGTTCGCCGCTAATTGTTTTCGCCCGCATGTTTATGAAATTAATATATCGCAGCCGCTGCAATGCGCGCAATTGCAACTCGGGTCGGACGGCATTTCAACCGCACTATGTAATTTGCGGACGATCGCGTATATTTACACGTGAGTATTCGTTAAAGTTAAATTACTTGAGTGAGAATCCTCGAGAAAATCACATATCGGATATGATGTATACAGCAAATAGCAACGCGACGTCTCGAAGATGAGACTGGGCGATATAAAAACCGCGCGAACGGAATTCAGATTAAATCCAAATGTATAGTAAGTCGAATCTCGAAGACTGCAGAAGTTTCTCTGCAAAGGTTTCCATATGCTCTCAGAACTCGTTGCAACTAAATTATGATGATGCGTGATGCGCGTCTAAATAACACGCTGTAGAAACGCGCGCCTAACAAGCTTAAAGCGCATCGCGTTATGAATACGTGCATCACACACCTAAATTATCAGCGTACATTATTATTCACCGTGCGAGCAGCGCGCTGTGTAATTCAGGAAGTAGTTGTAAATCTTGAAGGTGTGCAATTTTATAGAATCTCATTACGCCTAACTTTTCCGCAAGATACTGATTTTAATTTAGGACTCATTCTAGCATTCGGCAATTTATGTATCTTGTATAGCACGATATACTAAAGCATTTACACTTGTTATTTCAGAAATACGTCTTTGCGTCCCAAATGCAACTCGTCTCAATTAGAACTTCTTTTGTGATAAATTAAAGAATTACGATTATTATGAAATTATCTAAAATTAAAAATTAAAAGTGTTGCACTTATTAATTATATATATAGCTATCAAAGAATTGATTTGCAACAAAAGCAGAAAATAACAGCGAAAATAATAATCAAGATAATACCTAATTGAGAATAACTTCTGGTTTTACTTTTATTAATTAAAATTTTATATTTATAAAATTATGTTAATAAGAATCGTTAATAAAAATTATTTCTTACAAAAATCAATTCTAAAATTTTTATTTCATTATACATATATTTTTTAACGCATAAAAAATTATACCCCTTTCTTTCTCAAATCATTTTTTTATGTATACATATGTACGTTATGTATACATATATTTCCTTATAATTCAGATATGGTAATCCTATTAGTGTAATAATATACTTATAACACAATTACACTCCTTAATATTTTAGTTACTATTATCTTTAAACGTAGACCCATTAAAAGGGAAGTATTTCAGTGGATAATGTTTCATTCATTCCGTTATCATAATTGTGATAACCCTCAATTCATTCTGCATAAGTTGCAAGTATTCGATACATCGCACGAGGGTATCAGTGCCATCACCAGCGACATGCATAGTGACAGATTACACTTAACGATTGCGTGCGCGACGCCGCACGGCAAAATGCGAGTGCAGCACGACAGACTGCGTTTATGCGCCACGAACTACAACCGAGGGCTAATAAAAGATGAAATCTTTAGCGCAGACATTTTTTTCGATCCGCCACGCGTTTCAGGCAAGCTTGATTTCCCCACCCGTTATTGTAATAGTTCCCTACTGCTTATTTAGAGAAATAAATGTAAACGTGTGCGATGTAAAAAAACACGTGTAAAGCGAAATTATACATGTGAAATAATGCCATTGTACTAGCAATAAATTAATAAGCACATTAATGTCAACGAAGTAAGAAATATCGCTTTTTTACTTACAAAAGTGACTAAAAGAATTATACATTTTTTGAGTTCGTAATTTTCATGAAATTGGAAATTTATACTTTCATTGCAAAAATTATTGTTACATGAAACAATATATAAGATCAATATTTATATTTAACACTATTTTAAATTTAAATGACAATTTTCTCATTTTATCTTAATCTTTTTCTTAAAATTACAATGTCTACTTCTTATTGAAATAATTTTTTAATCAGGTTCTAAATTGTTACGAAACTTACTGTATTATCATATACGATATAAAAAAATGTCTATAATATATTTTCCATAATTTTCTCATTTTATCTTATTAAAACATACATATAATATATGCTTCTTAACTAATCATTCATTCTAATATTCGTATTTTTACCACGATCAATGCATAAGCGATATAAGTGAAAACACTCATGATTTTATTTGATTTGAAGATAAGATTTTATTAAGAATAAGTATAGGCCTTGATCAATGAGTCTGGACTGTAATTCTCAGACAACGTCCCTCGAGTGACGCTCCGTTCTTTCATTTGACCGACCCTCTTCTTTATCTGCTGCCGCCTTTTCGCGGCGAAAACAATGGTACGCTTACGTCGAAAACCCGCGCGACTTGCGGTACGTATTTTATGTCTGAATTATTTCGCACAAAAGCGCTTCGAAAAAGAAAGAGAAAGTGAAAGAAAAAGAGGGTAGACACCGTTGCTCCAACCTCGGATTTTGCGGGTCGTTTAACCATAGCAAAGTTCTTCTCGTGAAAGAACGCGCCGCTGTATTTTTCAACGCACCAATCGCGATCTCTGTGAAGTTAGCACCTCAATTTTAAAAATCGGAAATTTTAATAACAGTACTGCTTGCACCCGCAATAGTTCTAGAGTTCCTGATAGGTTTCATCAATAGTACTGTTGATTTAGGCCAAAAATTTTAAAAAATAAAAATATGCGGTACTAACTTCGCGTGCAGCTAAAGGTGCTCACATGGAAGCTTGTTAAATATTTCTTTTGTAATAAACTCTTTTAGTTATTCTTTACGAAAAGATACCTCAAAAACTGTTAAATGTATAGTCAAATCTAATCTACGTACTATTTAAGTTATCATTGCTCCTACTAATAGATCGTTACTTATTTTATATTAAAACAATAGATAAATTTGATACTATATGTATATAGTGTAACGCTATACAGTGTTAAAGTTTTCCCTTGTTTTAGTATAAAATAACGATTGAATAGAAGCAGTGGAAGTTTAAATTAAATTAAATTTGATACTATAGATTTAACAGTGAAATATTTATATGTATAGTATGTATACATATTTGTTTTCACAATTTATATCATTTTAAAATACTAGAGGTCCATTGTGCATATTCTACATATATATTTAACTTTTTATCGGCAATATTGAATTTCAAAGGCAAAATTGATTTTTTTTATAATAAATTTTGATAAATAAATTTAAATAAAAAAAATACGTAATAAAAATACAATCTAATTTTTATGATGTAAAAATCAGTTAAAATTTTTCCGAGTAAGAATCTTTTTCAGATCTTTATATGATACAGCTTGGAATAATAGAATTCTGTACTAAAATTTCAAAAACCTAGCTTGTAAATGGTGAAAATTGGATATTGTGCCGACAGAGAATTAATGCACAATATACAAAGCTATATTAATTTCAAGAAATCATATAATTATTTAATAACAGGTAATATGATCTTAAAGATGATTAAAACACAGTATTTTGTTTTAAGAAGAGAGAAATTGGTTTTATTAAAAGGATTAATTTCTAGAAGATCGAAAACTTGCAACGATTTATCGTAAATAATATTTTACGACGTTTGTCTACTTTATCCCATAGACGGTGTATATGTCAGCAACATGAGTAAAATTATGTATTACGTCGCTCGATCCTGCGACATAGCGCGACAGGTATAAATCGAACGTATACCTTATGTCGCAGAAGAGATCCGATGGATCTCTTCTTTTGCACGAGCCAAGTTACTCGCTGTTACTTCACTCCATTTCCTTCATTCGGATTAAAAATCGATGCGTTACAGTCTGACAAGGAATGTGAAACTCGTAAAGTCTAACGCGAATAATAATACGTGTCCCGCGTGTCAGATATCAGATCGAACGTAATAAATAAGATCACGTAAATCCGAATTCGTTCCCGGAATTTTCGAGGGTTCTAATAATAGCCTTTTTAACGATTTGAATTTTCTCGACTGTACTCGTGAATTATTTGCTATGACCAGAATTTTCCAGAGAATAATGTAACGTAAGGTGAACGACCGAAAAGATCAGTTCAGTAAAACATTGCTTAAATGATAACATGTCGTATTCGTGACATGCGCTTAAACTTTAAACGAACATAATCCTATCTTAAATGTAAATTTTTGATATTGGAGTGCCACATACGGCAAATTCCTTCTCGACAAATTCGTGTTAAATATTAAATGATATTTACGATAGTTTCTTTGCACATAGGTACATACTTTTTGCTTCTACAATAACTATATAAATTTTTGAAATTGGCGTGTTTGCAGTGCCAAATAAATATTAGACTATTCTAGTTTGAAAATTTTATATTATCACAGTAATGGATATCTGCACAGTTTTTTAATCATTTTTGTAGATATTACAAATTTTTAATAAGACAATAAAACTAAGTTTGTCTTATACCTGTTTTAAATATGATATAGTAAAGAGGCTCTATTTATTTTAATTTAATTCTTAGAGCTTCTTTGTGTTATAATACAAGTCATAAATTCTTGTCCATTATTCTCATTCCGAGTGCTATTCTAGGAAACACAGCCATCTATAACGGAAGTTTAGTGCAACAGTCAATGTTTCACAATATTGAGGAATGTGTATGGTGTTAGTGTTATATGTATAACTGTGAAACAATAAAGTCAGCAACTATTTGTACCGTGTGTAGTAAAACAATAGACGTAGAGAAGAGGCAGTGCGCAAGCTGTTTCCAGCTTGGCAAATTAAAAGAGCAATTTAACAATTTAGCAACTATGTATAAAACAAAACAAACACTAAAGAAGTTATATCGAAATTTATTAAAATAGTACTTCAAAATGCTGCAACCTTATGCTATAAATAACTTTTTCAATTGTCAAAAATTTTGAAATGTTTTTAAAAAAAAAATTCCAACGTTTGTTACATTCCATTACTACTTCATCTGCAATACTTATTTAAAAAATATCACTATATAATATAATATTTAACTTATATTTTTTATTTAATGATAAATTTTTATAAATTTATAACTAAGTCAAAAAAATACAAATATAAGCTAAAGCAATTGAATCATTTGGATTTTTCAGAAAAAGAAAATAACAAATAAAATATTGAAAGTCAAATACAATTGAGATTTCAATTGGACGAAAATAATCTAAATTTTCAAAACGAAGAGATGTACGTTAATTATGAATTAATGCAGTCGCAGATAATTATTGAACAACTTCTTGAAGTCGAATATATAAAACAACTTTTAACTCAAAAATTAATAACCATGATATACATGTAATATATGTAATATGTTACAAAAATTTTACACAAGACACGGCGTCATTTAATATCATAAAGAATATACGAGTAATCTACTTTGAAAATCCGATTAATGCAAGCGATCCTTCTCCCGCCTTCTTTCCTGTGAGAGTGAGAGGTAATTCGATCGGTTTGAAGTAAACTCGCAGAAATCTCTGGAACGTGGAAGTGACCGATTGTACTTCACTCGGAAGTCGGTACAGCCGCCATTATTTATTCGTCGTTTAATAAGCAATCTAAATTCCGTCCATCCTTATACCCCGCAAACCGCAGTAGATGTACCACAGCTACACCATCTCTCTCTTCCAGGCAATCCCCCTGCACTCTCATCCCTTCTGTCGCCAACGGAGGTCAAATCTCTCGAAATCGATCCCCTTTATTCGTTTCCCCCATCCGCGACATCTGATTCGTTTGCTTTAATTCGACGGCGAGATTCGATAATTCGCTGAGTTATATCAAGAGAATTCGCGGCGTGGCGGCGTCCGAATTATAGATAAGGTTCAGTGACCAGACAGATTCGGGAAATACAATTCCGCGCCAGTTCTATAACGGTCGTTCCCTGTGACATATATGGGACGAGTCAGACTGCTGAGAAATTGATATACGTCGCCATGATTGTTTTATCATAATTGACAGCGAAGAACATATCTATTATTTAAATCCAACGAATATTAAGCATATTTTATATATACATATATAAAGTATACATATGCACAGTATTTCAGACCTAACGCACTATCTGCTAATGGTAGATGACCATCCTGATGTATGTGAGTATATAGTGTTAAAAATATTCGATTAAATAATTACAAGTCACGTGATTGTATAAAAATTCTGACATCACGTGTTAATTTGACTGCTTTATATTTAAAAGTAATATTAAAAGCGTCTTGCATGTATATGTGAATTATATATCTTTATATATTATATCATTTGTCGGAATTAAGATAAGCTCCGTTTTCTTAAGGATTACATAGTTTGTACCACGGATTTATGCTCCATATCTCAGTAATATAAGAGAAATATGAGATCTCTTCAGTTAAGCAGAAATTAAGCATAACAACTTATATGATGAATTTACTATTTAATTTTACATTACGAATTTATAAATTAAATGGCTATTCATTATCTGCTTATTTGCTAAAAAGATTATTTTAAGTAAAATAAAAAAAGTTCAATCAAACCAACACACTAAAATTGTTATTGAAACGTCAACTTAGTGGCAATTGTGACAATATCTGACAATAAGTAAAAATTCAAATTTTATATTCAGCATTTTAAATATTAATTAAATTATTTGAATTGAAATGAAAGTAATAATATATTAATAATATGTGAAACGATAATGAAAATGATCCCTCAAGAAGAAACGATCAATAGAAATTTAATGTACATATATTGAAGAGTATATGAAAAATATACTTTCACGGAATATATATCATGTTCAGTCCTCCAGTCAATATATCTTTGAAACGAAATATCAAAAGTACAGAATCTCGAGTCTCTGACTGGGCACTGTCGATCAGTGACGCGAGTGCACTATACATGTACTTGCAGATACGACCGCACCTTGAACAATTCCACGAAAGAAACGCATGAAGCGCGAATAACGAGTTATGGTAGCGCGCACCCTTGGTTATAAACATCGTTAGTATGCACCGTTCCATTATTACCATTCGTTCTAATACACGCGGAGGCCGCGTGCCCGGCCAGACGCCTCTCTGGGGTATCATTCCCGATTATTACCCCGAAAGGGTTGCCTGCCACCCGAAACAGCACCTGAGGGTACACTACCTTCATCCCTATCCGAGGTAGTTCGACCTCGAGCACGCCACTTGGCGCGCGTAACACTCTTCTCCTCGATCCTTTATGATTACTTGCTGACTTCCGATCTTCAACAACAAAGTCATAGGTTTCGCCGCAGTGGAAATTGTTGCTCGTGTAGAAGCATGCTAAGAAACATTAGGATGCCGCAAATAGACCAGTAGAATGCAAGCAGGGTTACTGCTAATGGTCTTTATGGATCATGACTTCTGTCCGAGTGCAGATTTTTTTACGTGAATTTTTTACTCTAATCTCGTTGAAGTAGAACAAAATCTTAAGTGTGCGCGTTACATGTTCATCCTTCAATATAGACGTATCTAAGTTATGAATAATATACTTAATTTTTTTATATCCGCGATGTAATTCGCTGTTTGAGAAAATACTTATAATACAACATCTTTAGATCTAGCGGATTTACTGTACTACAAGTAAACTCGTTTGCGTCTTTCGAACAAAATAAATTTTTTATTTATTATTATACTCAGACCATTTTAATTGTTAATATTCCAGTTTTTTTGTCAGTATAAAATGAACAGAATGAGTAAGAAACGGATGTAGCAAAAATGCAAGATATAAATTTTGATCGATAGGCGAATGCAGGTCTACATAAAATTGAGCTTTAATTTACAGTCAATCTGTGGACGATCGCGGCGTATTTCAATTTTCTCGCCCGTGCGTTTCCACGCCATGCCTCGAACACCTTCATCTGGCCTCTCTTCTTCTAATGCATTTTATAGCAGCCTCGAACAGCTTCGCTTCTCGGTACATTTCATCTATGCATGAATATCAGAGGGCCGCTGGAAAGAGGAAAACAGTGAGAGAGAGAGAGAGGGGGGGGGAGGGAGAGAGGGAAAAAGAGAGAGAAAGCACGTAGGGATTGGGTGCACTCCACCCTGTTTCACTACGCCGTTCTCCCGAGTTCCTCCTCTTCATCTGGCAACCCAGAGCGCCTTGATTCAAAAGCACAATTAAGCTGTGCACATTAAACATTTATGGGTCCGAGTCTCATAATGTGTCGACAAGAGCTCACTGTCAAGCTGCTACTTTGTGCGAATGTTCAACAGTTACGCTGGCATGCATGTGCGCAGCCTCCATATGTGCAATATAAAAGAGAGAAAGAAAGTCGAAAATTACACACCTCTTGCTGATGTTGGTGCTACAATAGAATATCCACTTCTTCATCAAAGATTCTTTCTCTCATTTTTTCTTTTATTTTTAATCATTGTCGATGTAAAGTTTTGCGCCACAGAAATACAAGATTTATATTTCTGACATAAACAAAAGTACGAACATTTTTCGTAAGTGAATATGAAATTTCCATTTATGGCAGAATATTACGTAATATAATCGCGGCGTGATAGATATTTAAGTGAGAAGTCTAGACAGAAAAATAGTTAATAATGCAAAGCGGAAAAAGTTCAAACTATAATAAACTAGGGAATCAATTCATTTGGGAGTGCAAAAAATACAGAACAGACATATAAAATAACAAAAATTAAAATGCAAATTTAAAAGCTTATAAGACCAGAGAGAGAGAGAGAGAGAGAGAGAGAGAGAGAGAGTAGTAATTCAATAAAAAAATGTCAATTTAATATGATACATTTTAATATAAAAAATAGAACATTTCGGCTGCATAAAGTTTTCATCAAAACTTTTATGGATGTTACTATGACATTAATAATTACTATCGTAGAACTATAAAAATTATTACGTCAAAAACCAAAGAACATATAAACACTATAATTTAACATTAAAATGAAAGTATTTCACAAAAGTATGATAGATATATTTAAAAAGATTTTTTTTAAAGCTTATTTATGTCTTCTGATTTATACTGTAAAGTAAAAATTAAAAATAAAGCGAACAAAATTATAAAGGAATCAATTAGCAATACAATTGTAAGTTCTTCATGCTTATTATATCTAACAAGTTGCTACCTACAATATCTTTGACGTTGAGACTACGCGTAGTTATAGAATTATATTTTTGTATGTAAGTATTAGTGTGTGTGTGTAGTTATTTTTACTTTTTAAATATCTAATTCTTCTGGAGTGCAATTAATTCAAATACATCATGCATTTTAGACACATTACAATTTCGCTCATTTTCATTAAGCATAAAGTCTCCCGAAAAAGAATTCTGGCAGTACGTTTGCCCGAACCACGATAACGAGACATCTGACGGACACGGTTATTCTCGAGAGGAAACGGCTTCGGGGTAGACAGCGCAGAGGGTTGATGGAATTGAACAATGGGTCAAAAACTTTTTTCCAGATCACTTTTTCATTTGTCAATTTGGCAACCCCAACTATTTACATTTTAATACCGAGCTTCAGTTGTTATACCCTCTTGGTTGAGTTCTAATTAACTGATCTTAAGCATCTTCAGCAAATAATGGTTTAAGAAATCACTTTGTCATCCTTCTCATTTAATACTACCAATAATTAAACCTTTTTGTTTCTCAAAAAGTTTAATTACGTGTGATATTTGTTATATTCTTTATCTATACATTCGATTACGAAGTAATAACCTATTTAATTTAGATTCAAATATATGTCGCTAGAAAATACATACTTAATCAAATATATATTTAAAGAAAAAAATGAAACGATCACTTAGCAAAAATAATAGCGGAAAACATCCACAGTTAATTCAAATTACAGTCAGCACATTCTTACGAGGTTCCATCCGGCCAGCTTCGTCATCCCCAAGTAATTATATACTTAACTTTTTCGCCCTGCGGGACAGAAGGTTATCTCGAATAGTGCACCCCCGAGACATCACTCATTCTTAAAGAAGGGGATGTGGCAGTGACTGGTAGCCAACAGCACGATTAAGGATAAAACGGCTAAAATATTTTCTAAATTTTTTAAAAGAAATAGCTCTCTTGGAAATCACAAAATTAAATAATTAAATAAAATCATACTTCTTTGCCTTTTAACATAAGATATTAAACCGCAAATTTATAATTCCTTTGCATATTCACATAGTTAAATGTGTGATATATATTCGAAATATCTTATGTACATGTGTGTGTATGTACACGTATGGTTAAATATGTGATATGTATTTCGGAACACCTCATATATGTATATTTTACATATGTGCACGCACGCGTTGGCGGAAGGATCATTAAAAAATTTTTCGTCTATACCAAGAGGGAGTGTCAACCTATACATGCATGGAATAATAATGATGGAAGCCACCTGCCAAGATTACGAATGCTCTTCATGGTCTCAATTTGCGAATTCCATTCGGTCCTGCACCGTTGTTCATTGTTATCTAGGGATTAATAATACATCGAATACGCCTATTCTCGACATCCCAATATCCGACACACAGGGGTGGATCAGCATACAACACTTATACATATATCGAAAGACGAACATCGTTTTGTGTTACGTGACAGACACCGAAAGATTCATTTACTCTCAGCTTCTTTACAAATCTTTCTCGGGATAAAAACGAAAATTATGATTAATATATCTACTTGATCAAGTAATAATAATAAAATAGTTAAAATAATATATATTTTTTTAATCTTTTCGTATGCAAAATTCAGAAAAAAGAGAAACATTTTTTTATAGTGACAGCTATACAAGTTTTATGTATTTATGTACAAGTATATGTATTTAGAATTAATGTATACAGTTGAATGAATTATTTTATAATTATTACGACTAAAGCTAAATGATTACAAATTACTTATTCTGATAAAATAAATCATCTTTATTTGCAATAACTACAAAATAGTTATTCAACTACCTTAATTATTATAAATAATTACCACCGCTATCTTATTCTTGGAATATATTTATTTACAAAACTTTCGCTAGTTTATTCATTTTAATTAGGAAAGATCGGTTCTAGACTAATTGAAAAATCTGTAATCAAAATTAACATTAAAACATGTACATATACACAGCGCACGTGCACAGGCTTTAAACACAACTCGGTGTACTTCCTCATTCAATAATATGTTTATGGAGATAGCATTGATCGTCACTGACATTTCGTAATGTATTGTTCTCCGCCGGCACGCGTCACGGGTGTCAAAGCCCACAATGGGTGCATTAGAGATTAGGTTGCAGCACGCGCGTTTTGCTAGCCATTCGTCCATGCTCTCTACATTCCGTACTGTAGGGTTTGGACGCACTCATGGCATCATTAAAACCGTAAGCAAATCATTGACTAATTGGCGCTGTACGTTACAAACGTCTCTCAATATGGTGATGAATCGATGCGAAAAATTTATCTCGATAGTCACTGGTGTGAGAAAATGGGAACAATGAACACCGAGCTCATAGTCCGAATAATCAAAGCTGTCTCTTCCTCTTCACCCCGCCACAATCCCGAGAGATATCGCCGGTGCATTAGCAAGTCAGATAACTGTAGCTCTTCCCAAGAGAAAGAGAAAGTGAAAGAGAGAAGTGTTCAAATAGAGGAGAAACGTCTCCCTTCCGTCCTTACCTCCCTCTTCATCGTCCTCTCTCGCGAAAGTAGCGTACATATATACTTAAAAAGAAAGGCTAAGAGAGAAAAAGAGACGGCGAAGAGAAAATCGGTGGATTTACGTTTCTTATATATATCGCTCGAGGTGCCAACGTTCACCCTCGTCGCGGCGGTACCTTGAGAATTTAAAAGGGGCGGCCGAAGCTTAGAGGGCTGGGTTTCCTTCTACCTTCGCCGCTTATTTACTCGGGCGCCCAACTTTTTCCATCCATCGATGCCATTAAAAATAAAAGTCGGCCGGAGGATCGCGTAAGTGCTTCTCCAATTTGAGGATTTCCCCTTTTTATTTGATCTTTTTCCTTATCTCCTTTCTCTTCCGCTGCTACACTTTCTTGCCGACTTATCGTGAATAAAAAATAGATCGCCGTACGTTCCTTATCACGAAATTTTCGTGCATTACTCCGACGATTATTCGTAGGAACTCCAGTTTAGCCGTCTGGGTGCAATTTTTCTATCGATATTGCACATTTGCCGTTTGAATATCGAAACTGCCGGTTCTTATCTGGTTATCTCGTAAAACAATGATATTCTTCGCATTGCTCGTGCTGTTTCACGAAAGCATTCTCAAAGCGACTCAAAGAGAATGGAAAACAGATTGGTACAGTATGCTGCATTACATTGCCGTCGCGATGAAGTATGCGAAGATCGAGATCGAGGATAAAACTCTGTTTGTGCAGACAGAGGCAGAGAGGATGGAAAGAAAGGATGAGAAGTAGAGCCGGTACGACCGAGACCATTGTCTCCGTAGAAGTGTTTCGGCACCTCGGCAAAGAGAGTTTGTACAACTCTCTAAGCTGGCTGCCATTTTCAATAGAACGACCTCTGCTATGACTCGTCCGTCCTGCGGGACATTGAAGAGTTTCCAACATACCGTCTAACATGTTTGCGCTATTTTTCAGAACTTTGTATTGCTTTACGGTGTCGACAGTAACGGCATAACTTAGATAGGTCCGAAGTATAGTAAGAAATATATGTATAAGAAACACACAACTGAGAATTTAAATAAAAATGTATATATTGTGTCGAAAAATTCTCTCATACTTCTCGTATGGTACATTAATATCAATTCAAAACCTTATTGTTCCGAAAACACGAACGTTACTTAGGCGTCACTCGTCGTGCAATTTACCCGCCTCGCGAGCACCGAAAACATCGACACGGCCCTTTGTTAATTCGCGTGTTATCCATTAAGTGGACAAACAAGAAGCCCAAAGCACGGTCCGACACGCTGGAAGAAACAACGCCGAGCGGCGAAATACATTCGCGGCTAGACAGCCACCGCGGTAGGAAGACGGAAGCAATACGGCGGAAGTTGGAGTGGAAGCGGGTATTGTTTTCCGCCGGATTGTTCTCCGGTCTGAGTAGGGTCGACTTCGTGTCAAACTGCACTTTTTGCGGCACACCGCGGTGGTCGCGTCTGTTGCCGTCACGACGCGCCCCGTTTCGCCCTGCTCGTGCATTTTGCGAAGCGTTTTTCTTGCGATCGCTAACCGCTCGTCGACACGCACGTAGAAAGAAATCTCAGCACTCGAACGAACCTCCGTGAAAAATTCACGAACAGATTTGCCCGACGGATCTACCCAATGTGCACATCTATCTTCTGAATAGCATAAGATTTGTTATTCACGTTTACGGCGTGTTGAATTTAAAGCCATTCTAAATTAGCCAAATTTCAAATGAATATGATATAGTTATATTCACACATTGTTTTAACTTATTATGAAACACATTAGCTTACAATTAAGGTAAAGTGGTGAAATTTCAAACATGATACAATTCTGAACAAAATAAGATCCCAGTTGACGTAAATTAAAAGTAATGTATCAAAATTACAATTTCGCACTTCTCAATAGTATAAATGTAATATGACACATTAGTATCATATAACAGTTATTATGTGCGAAATTATAACATTGATGTTATGTTACTTTTAGTTGATGTCGACTGGGATAAATCCAATTATCAAGGTTCAAATTTTGCTTCTTCTTATATAATGGTACTTTAGTACCTTCCGCACAATGAGATTAAAGTTACCAAGTTTGAACCTCAGAATAAGATTAAAATCTCGTTCAGAATTGTATCATGTTCACAATTGTAGCTCCATATCTTATATATTATTTTGAAAATAAAAAATTGCCTGACTTGGTATATTAAGATACACCGAGGAAACTTAAAATACGCGACATCATACTCTTTCCTAATACTAGGAACTGCAATTACTTTCAATGCAATACGCCGATTTTGTTCTTCATTCACTTGTCGACTCGTTTAAACTTTTTTAATGATTCGCTACAATGTGCGTTGCTCTGCTAATTCGAGATATCTACAAAGCCGGAGATTCAAGCTACGAAAGCTACGGATTCGCGAGGATCTTCGACGTTATAAGTACAACCTGAGCCCTTGCGCTATTAATTATTATTATCATTATTTGCTCCCTTAAAGCTTACGAAGGGAACAATGAGGTAATTGCTGTCCAGACTTACCTAGGATCCTTAAAGCCACCTCTTAAAGCTTGTGCTCGGCAATCTAAGCTCTTACGTGCCCGAGGTGTACGATAATAAGTAGCCGAGCATTTGCAGCGGTTGATATACAAACCTGTTCAGACTGAGCAACTTCCAGCAGCAGTACTCCCACGATACTACTACCGAAAGTCACTCTTACTCACTTTTCCGTTTTATACATATGTATATATGGCACATGGTCAACATGTCGGAAACTAGTCGACGTTCGCAGTGATAAGTAAATAAGCACGAATAAATATTATATGTATATAACATCTAAAACATATAATTAATCGCGACTCTCAGTTTATCCTGCGTTCTCTGAGAGAGTTATAACACTGTATAAGTGTGGTTTGTATAAGGTTATGTTTGTAGAACGCTGTTAACTCTTTGGAACTGATAGTGGGTTGGAACCACTCAATTTTACGCTTTAATTCACATCCACAAATTTGAATTATTGTTATTAAAATAAGTTTAGTATTTACAAGAGAAATACCACTAAATATACATTGATATTATAAGTTTTTCATTTTTATTTGATAAAATATCTCTTAAAATATATCCTTGCAGTTTTAGAAATAAATGTAACTGCATCGTCTGCATCCAGAAATACACTGTAATCTATTTTAATCAATTATTACTATGGTATCTCAAAGTTGTAGTCTCAAAACACAGAAATGTTTTAAACAAAAGTTACTTAGCTATAAAATGGGGAGCGGGGAGAGATGGTGATCTCAGGTTTAAGAAAATGACTTTAAAATCAAATTTTTTAAATTATAAATTCTATTTCTATTTCTTATTGCATATTCTTACAACAGATGTTGAAACGTTTTTAAAACACTAGTTACAATTTCATATTTAACTTTTCCAATAACGATTTAATGTATTATAAGTAACTTTTTGAAACATCTTGCAAACATAGGCAACCGGTTATCTAAATCATATCTATAGATTTTCTAAATTGTAATCAATGTTTTAAAAACGTCTCGATATCGTTTATAAGAATATGTAATAGAAAATGGAGTTTATAATTAAGAAATTTTAAGTAGCTCTCTTTTTAGTAGTCCTTATAAGAATATCTTCTTAAGATCAGCCAATCGTATATCATCTTCTTTCCTCCTAACTAATTGTAAGTAACTTTTGTTTTAAATATTTTTGTATCGATTTATTTTAATTTTTATTAATACTTTTAATTAAAAATAGATAAATAAAAATCTAAAAAAATATAATAATAAATAATAATAAATA
>NW_017279598.1:310345-442969 GCF_001594065.2 Cyphomyrmex costatus
ATATAATAATAATAATAAATAAATAATAAAAATATATTTAAAAAATATAATAAAAATGATTATAAGATTAATGAGTTTCATTTTATTAGCTTTCGAAAAATAATATATGTGGGTTATATAGTAAACCCACAACGTTGAAAGTGTAACATTTTTTCATGACGACAATTAAGGATTAACAAATTAATAATTTAAATAAATTTTTTTTCATTGTATCTTTATTTTTTAAAAACATCTCTATTTTGACTTTTATTAAAATAAAATTTTGATTCAGGTTGTAAATTATTACTAAATTTTTTGTATTATTTTCACAAATGCAATATAGAAAAAATCTGTAATTTTTTTCATAACTCTTTTTTATTAAAAAATACATTTTTAAAGATCAAACACGTTGTTGTGTTAATGGTATTAAAAAAATGTTCATGAAAAAATATTACTATTAAATTTTTTATATGCATCCAAGAGAATTTTATGTGTATCCATTTTTGATATTTAATCATTTAGAAATTAAAAATAACGGTATATATCATATTTTTAGAAAAAAATCTTTTAAAAGAAATACGGTACTGACAGTACATTTCGATATAAGAGTAAGTACTGAATGGTGTGCTTAGAGGACCTTGAAATTCCGGAACGGTCATTTCCGGTTCTCTTGATTTCGCTCGCCATGAACATGAAGAGAACACGGCAAATCGCGTTCAACTTTTCTTAGTAAAGGATCTCGTTATTGTTTAATCCCCGTCTCCTCGTTACAACGCCAGCTCTCAACTTTTTCGAAAGAGAACTTCGTGCTTGCTCGTCTTCCCTTTTACCTCACTTCCGCTTGTGGATATAAAAGCGGGTAGAAGAAAGCAAGAAGAAAGTTCATATCGAAGCCGCGTACGTGAGTGGAAAGAGAGAAAAAGTGTAAGAATAAAAAAGATCGGCAGAGACTTGCACTTGAAAATTCATGTTTGACGACGTTCGTTTGCTCTTCGTCAAAAGTTTATTGTCTACTGATACTTTCTATCAAATATTGCAGATAACGTAGTTTGATAGCTCATTTGTTAGTCAGTCGGCTAAAGTTCTCGCGATATCGACTTAGATTAGCCCCGACAAATGAATGATGTACATGATACAATTATACATGATCGATCCTTTGTTAGACGAAAATATTAGAATAGCTAATACTAATAGGTGGATAGAAAATAACAAATGTTTCATTGCATAATATAGTTTTTATTTCCATTTAAAAAAGTGCTACTTCGAGTAAATACCTATACGATTTGCGTGAAAAGTATAAATTGCGCTTAAATAAATGTTTTAATATCCCGAAATAATGTATCCTCATTTATTTATTTTTATACAGGCGCGAACGCGCACTGTGTGTTTAAAATTTGGTTATACTATCTATGAATAAAAGCCAGGTATTTTACGAAGCACGCTTTATCCAGCGATGTTTAACGGAATGGTATTTCAGAGAAGCGCATTTTGCCATAACATTTTTAACATTGATAACCTAGCTCAACAAATTGTTCTGTGACGCGGAAGTTCCAAACGAATTATGTAATTTGCCCGCGTCGAAAGCAAAATTGCCCTATACCGAATGCATCCGCGCGTTTAATCGGTTCGGTTCTAATACAATGACATGCTCGAATGTGAGCGTGAAACAATATTGGTATTTCAGATATTTTATTAAAGTTCCAAACGGGCCACGATAGCGCCGCGGCGAGCAGGAGAGAGAGAGATCGAAAGAGAGATGAGAGGGGGCGGAATGTGGTCCCGTCGGGGTTCATAGCCCTATGAGTACGAGTACTATCGATTATTGACTTGGTGGCAAAGGTGGAAGCAATACACCTACCTCGCATTCTTCCGCCACGATCTCCTAGGAAATCCGAGCTTTTGTCGGATAAAATCGGAAGATTTAATTTCAAAATGGAAGAGAGAGAGAGAGAGAGAGAGATGTCATCGAAAATCTCTACGGTAAAGCGTAGAACGCTCTTTCGTTCCACCCATTTTAACTTACTTCATAAATGTGAAATTCCAGAGACGACGTAATAAAGAATTTACTATCTATACTATATAATGTACAAGTAGGTATACTTGATACTAATACGTAATATTAATAATTATTGAAAAGATTAATAAAACAGCATAATTTTGTCGGGACATATTACCGAAAAATTACAAACATTATTTTGTATAAATACATTGTATCCTATTTCAATTATTTCTTATACTTTACATATACCATCATTCTGGAGAATTATATAATATAAATTAGAACAGTGTACACTAACAAATATCCGTACGCGTCCAACTCGTGGAAGCGATCAAGGGGAACCAGTGTTCCTCAAGGCGGAAAATCAGTTTATGCTGTCTAGCAAACGAAATTAACATCAGCGGCGCCGATAAAGCCTGGATAAAAGCCTGGGCAGATATCAAATACAATTTCTGTTAAAACAGTTACTTCCTCCGGCTGTCCGTCCATTCGTCCGAGACGAAGCGGCCGGTCTTGAGGGAGTCCATTAACGTCGGATGACCGGACGGGTACCGGAAGTCCCGAGGGAACCACAGACGGAAAAAGCAGCGTAGCAGGAGCAGACTGTCGAGTGGACTGAGGAAGTAGCGAAGAAAAAGGGTGCAAAATAGCGGGCCGGTATTAAACGAATTCTGCGGTCTCGCTGTCCGCCACCTTTCGATTCATGTAGGCGCTACTCACCCGCCGCAATCACTATTTATTACCAAAGGGTTATCAAAAATCGTTTTCAAAAGTCTCTTCTCCGAAATCGATTAAGCTCTCTCGCCGCCGGCCGGGCAGACATCCCGATGTCCTCGACGCGAAACGAGAGACGACGATGCATCGCGTTAATCCATTTCGCGCTACTCCATTACTCTCATAACGAATTCCCTTGCCGAGATTAGCACTCGTGCAAAAAAAAGGAAAGATAAAAGAGAAAAAAGAAAACGGGAGGAAAACCTTTACCTTCCACTGTTCTTTCTCCTCTTGGCCGCGTGTAAATGTCACATCGGAACGGGGTTTCCTGCTTGTTCGCGTACCCCGTAGTTCTTTTTTTTTTTTGTTCTTTTCACTCCCTACCTCTCCGAGGATAACGAACCGCCTTTTGCCCGGTCCCAGCTAACGATGGGCACTTAAAGTTTAATCTACCTAATTAATAGTGCTCGTCTATTACCGGGACAAGTCTCCTCATATTTTCTGACCCTCGCGAGGTATTCCCGCCGGGTATAACCCCCTTCCCCTCTCGAGTAAAAAGCGGCCCGGCTAATGCAGGGAAATAGCTGTTTCCTATGTTTTCAACTTTTTTTCTGTTTGTGCCTCCACCCTCTGACACTTTTGCCCATCCTGAGGTGCTTCTCACCGAATTGCACGGTTTCGAGTGCGATTGAACAAAGTCCTCGCATTTATAAAATTATTGTCGATTATTCTCAAACGGCTGATTTAATTTTTACGAGTCTCACACACACACAAAATTTAATTTTTACGAGATTGTGATATTTAAAGGAAGTGTGGATTACGTTTTTACTGTAGTTAAAGAGGGAGAAAGTATCGTGAAATTCTAAAGGAACGATTTAAATTCGAAAATGTAATGTTGAAAGAGTTTCGCTTCAAAATTCAATGTCTTACTAAAGTTATTTCTCGAAAATTTTTTAATATTTTTGCAGGTAGTAGGTTTATATTCTTAATATATAAAGAGTTTGATCAGCAACTTTTTTATTTATACAATTATTTAATATTAAAAAATTATAAGAAATAAAAATTTTAATTAAAATTTTATCTCGTTCAAAAGGTGATACTACGGATTAATTGGCCGCTCAATTAGTATGTGTAATATAGTAATTCATAGAATCGTTTGCAATTGAATGAATGTAATTATGTTATTCTCTGCATGGTTTAATGATGCGATAATGGTATTTAATCATTTCATTAATTAACCACATTTAACGAGTTGTAATGGCGCACAAGTAGATGAAAATAATGAAATATTTTATAATCTACAAACGTACGCAAAAATCGTCATAATGTCTATGGGAATGTTTATTAACTTCTAAATATATATATATATATATATATATATATATATAAGATGTACAATATGTTAAATTTCATGTAAAATTTTATGTCACATTACTATTAAAATTTTACTCATAAATTCTTTATTTATTATTTAATACAAATTCTCTTAATTTTTCCATCAATGAAGAAATCAATTAACAATTAATTACAGCAAAATAGATAAAATCTATAAATAAAATAAAATACGATAAATCTGAGACTTGTATTTGATATATGATGTAACTGATATTTGATATATGATCTATTCTAATTAATCCTAACGCAAAATAACGAATAGAATATGTATATCCATATGAATATCGTATTGGATATTGTATTACAACCGATATCGAATGCATAGCTTCTGTCGTGTCTAAAATTCAACTGTACCATATATATCGACTTGCATTGTTCCATGTACGGAGGGCCATTTCTCGAGGTCTGCGAAAATTGATCGACACCTCGCGTTAGACTCTCGCGTTATCTCGATGCGTCTTTTCTTTCCTCTTGCGCCAACTTGGGCGCGTTTCTCTCCCCGCTGACACCCCCGCCGCCATCGTTATGTCGATATATCTCGAATCGGCGGGCAGGACCATTAATTTCATTTTATCGTCGTACGGGGCTCGTAGCGGCCGGTGCGGTAATGCGTTTTAAATGTAAAACAGGCTAAGGCCTACGGCGCTAACGGGACGAGTTCACGATAAAATTTGATTCAGACTAGTCCGCGCATCTCTTTGTAAACTTCCTGGACGATACTATTGTTAAATGGCAAATAAGAGAACGAGAAAAGATGAAATGATTTTGCGAGTGATAAGAATGTGCATCGTTTTATTTTGTGGGTACAATATTTTTTAAACTTCACAAAAGAGCGTTCTTAAATTTAATTGACTTTTGATCTTATAATTACAATAGTAAATCTAGCTTTTTTAAAATTCGGTTGAAATCCGATATTAAAATATTAAATATCCTGATATTAAATCATGTTCAGTTATTTATCGACTATTAATAAATGTTTAGTATAAAAACGTTCAATTATTTATCGACTATCAAAAATTACAATAATATATCTATAGGTTAATATAGTTATTAACCTATAGATATATTATTGTAATTTTTGATTTAGTAATAACACTTATTTTTTCGCGACATCCACAAGACAAATAATATAAGAAATCGCGGGAAGTTTCACGTCACTCATAAATAACATCTAATAAAACACTAATTTATCATTGGGTTTGTTGTACATCTTGTAAGCATATTAACATAAATTATCAAGTCCGTATTCGAGATTCAAATACGGGTGAGAGGGTTGCTCATGAAAATGAACCGATGAGACGGGTATCGCCTCGTCGTTAAGCGGCTCAACTACCCCACCATCCGAAGTAGGTCCTTCTATCCTGCATGCTCTTCCATCGCGAAGGATAGAACGAGAGCGCCCGTTGGTCGACTTTATGAATATTCTCTTTGTAGCCATCCCTTGATGCACTCGTTCACTCAGAAAATGTCAGTGAACACGGCACCTTACGCCGGTAAATGACCGTCCTCGTACTATAACGGAGCGACAATGCCTTAATGGAGGAAGGATTATTTTGCGGATAAATTAA
This sequence comes from Cyphomyrmex costatus, assembly GCF_001594065.2. Classification (NCBI taxonomy): domain Eukaryota; kingdom Metazoa; phylum Arthropoda; class Insecta; order Hymenoptera; family Formicidae; genus Cyphomyrmex; species Cyphomyrmex costatus. Next base: position 316,001 of record NW_017279598.1, read on the forward strand.
TGGATACTTTGCCGATGCGGACGTCGACAAAGTATTATGTTCAAAGAGGATAATGTATCACAAGCCACGTTGTTAATAAATTAATACTAAATGCACAATGCACTACAATCATGGCCTTTATGGTAGACTATTTTAAATTCGATCGGCTTAGTTCTTAATATTTTACTGAAAAAAGAACTCGCTTTTTATCTACTATACTTCTATAGATATAAACCAAAATTATTTCCTCCTTATTAGGTAACTCAATAACTATGCTATCGTTTAAATATTTTCAAATAAACCAATTCGTATTGTTGTTAGAGAATATTCCCTTGGAATTCGATAAGAGCCTTGCCAAATATCCTGTTGTACACATCTTCCTGTATCACGTGGTCGACATCTGAACCCTTTAATCATCCCGTCCAGCTGCCAGTGTATCAGTGCAAACTGCAAGCAAGTACAACGGACCACTGAATATGTAAGTTGATGTTTTCGGCTGGTTGGCTAGTTGGCTATCGTGCATACAGGGTGGGCTATCGGCCATTCGAATTGCGCGAGCACCGACAGTCAATGTGCACCGTGAGGTCAGCCGACGGTGGGATTAATTATGCAGCGAACCTCGGGCCGGTTGCAGTGTTCGCCTGTCCACCGGCCAATTAACTCCGAAAACATCCACGAGCTACGAAATCCAAGCGGTTGGTGTGTCATTCTGGAAGGTGGTCGGGGACGCGAGCGGCGCGAGAGAATCACCCGGTGTGCAACCGATGCATCTTCGCAATTTAAATGAAAAAGCCATTACGTAAATAAACTCTTATAAATACTCGGAGTTGACGTCAGAACTTGGCGCGGTCAATGACACTCTTCACAACAGTATCGTTTCGGGACGCTGTTTCTCAAATCCAATGTAATATGTGTTTTGGCTAAATCGGTCATAAGATCGATTTAGGTACGTTAATCCGTTTTGTCGCACATAATTAATAATTCCCTCGTCGATAGCCAGCGCTCGCGCGTTTTAATAATCAAGCTTCATTATAGTCTGGCTTTAATCGCGTTCGAACTATGTGAATTACGAGAAATATTTTACGATAATAGAGAGTTTATAGGAATATTATATAAATTCAAGAAAATAGAGAGAGAAATTTTATCGATATGTGGTAAAAAATTCATGATACTTCTATAATAAATTACACATACACATATCAAACAAATACACATATTTCTTCTTATATGCCTTTATATAATATATATATAATTATATATATAGGTATATCTTTTTCAAATTTTATTTATTTTAAATTAAAAACTAACCAATGGTCTTCAAGCTTATATTTATAATACGTTCAGAATTAAGATATAGTTTTAAAGCGTTAAAAACAAAGAAGAACGCAAAAGAAAGAACTCTCACTCGAAGAGTATTCTCTGAAGTGACATAGACGAGACTAGAGGCGGCCGTTGCTGAGCATTAATCCCGTTCAGCTGGGTTTATCGTGCGCGCGAAGTAAATTGGCAACGGCCGCCGCTAAATACCAGGAATACGGTTTCCATCGGCAATGGCGATCATTCGTTCCACCCCAATCTGCTTCTACAAAAGCTGATCTGCTTGAATTCACTAGTAAAATGAATGCGCGTATATGTATATATACATACACATATATATGTATTGAGAAGTATCCGCCAATCAATTAATTTTACGTATAATGTATTGTTCTATCGACTTAGTAGTGATCCGTCTATGATAAAACTGATAAACTAGAGACCTAATGTATATTACAATATATTAAAGAATTTTAAACTTTTACTTAAATATTTTGAAAAATATGATAATAAAAATCTCATCAATTCTTATGAATTATAAGTGATAAATATAAATGATAAAAATAAAAACACTAAGAAAAAAAAATTATTATAGATATCAATTATAGTTAAATTATTATATAAGATAACTATGTGTGTGTGTGTGTGTGTTTATAATAACAATCATTATTTGTAATCGAGAGAATTTCCGGTACCAACTATATATATAAACAAAGTATCTCACATCACCATCATTTATCAAACAAAAGGATTAAAAGAAGCTGATCTATATACATATATTTATCCAATTTATCAACTCATCACTTGCTCGCGCGTCGTTTTCAAGTCAATTTCTCTACCTTCGATACTGTCAGCGTTAATTCACCTTGCGGCATGATAGTCACGTAAATTTAAATCCCGTATCGGTAATTAACGCGCCGCTTTTATCATTGCTTGGGCCTGTCGAGAAACTTCTCCCCCGAAAATTATACCGACACGTCGTCGTCGTCGTCCGCGGTCCGATCATCCTACCGTTGTTGTGTGTGCGTGCGTTACACGCACGATTGCACACCGACGATACCGTCGCGACTGTGTGTGCGCGGCACCAGTCGAACGAGGGTCGGAAGGTACACAGTTATTGCATTAACTCATCATTGTCATTTTTATCACGTGCCCACTTGAATCAACAGAAAGCTCCCGCTGCCGTCGGTACCGGTTGGTGCCCTCTCAGTTGGGCCCTCAACGTATTTCTACCCCTCCTCCCTCCCGCTCTTCGATCGTCACTCAACTACGAAACTAAACCCTCCTCTCGCGAACCCCAAAAAGCCGTCCTCTTGTTTTCGCGCAACTCTTGAGCCCGCGCAATCCAGGAGGGAGTGGTGCACGCCACCAACGGTCCGAAACGTGTCCCCTTCGTCCCCTATGGCGGATTAGCCACTAACGACTCGTGTTACTCGTTCGCGACGCAATTTTCCCTCCGTACCACTATCCCTCTCATCCGCTCGCCTCTCTTTTGCGTATGCATCTCTCAGCCCTCTGTTCTTCTGGTACGTTTCGTTGGATTCGTTTGGTTTCGATGGTTTTCCACCGGTACACTATTAATTTTCCAACTAATCCACAACTTCATGCATTTGGTAAGTTGTGCCTTCTTTGGTATGTACTCAAAGAATTATACAGACTAACTTCATTTTTTCACTTTTTTTGAAAACTAACAATCAGATTATTAAGGAAGAAATTGTTTTAAATGAGTAATTGCTGTAATTTTTATTTAGCACACGTTTCTTAATCAAGTATTTATTTTTCGAACATTATATTGTATAAAAAATTATAAACAAAAAACAGATTTTTCCATATTATATTTAAAAATAAAATAAAACGTTTGGCATTTTGTTATTTCGTAGAATTTAGATAATGTTTCTTTTCATATTAAGAAGTAAACATATTTTTCAAAAATGATAAAATGAGAAAATTTTCAATTAAAACATACAAATGCATTATTAAATATAAATAACGATCTTACTAAACTATTTCATATGTATATATAAAGTATTCAGTTTTATGCGGTAGTTATAAATTTCCAATTACAGTCATTTTTTATGCATTATACACCTGATGTACGAGTATATGTATATGAATTAATAACTTTTGATGTAAATAGAAATTAATTGACACAAAATAACTATATTTTTCATTTAACACTTTTAATATCTAATAATCGCGTGTCCAGTACGAAACCGCACAAAAACAAGAAACTATAAATTCGTAAACGAAGTCGTGGTTGAAGTCAAACGGGATCAATTTATTCTCTAAGTAATATCGGTTCAAGAGCCAAAGAGAAGGAAACAAAGTTGCAGCTCGCTCCAATGGATCGCTACGATGGAATCTAAGGATAACATTGCAACAGGAACTTACCTATAAACGCATTTCCATCATTCAGTCGATATATGTTCCGCGAAAGCACATCGTCACCGTTGTTATAAATCGATCAGTGAAACTCGATTTCCCCGATTTTGTCGAGCAGATTTACTGAGAGTGAATAAACTCCAAAAAAAACTGATTATATATATATATATATCTCTCAATGTATTCTCGACTATCTTTACGCAGCTTTGACTAGCACTAGCATACCGCAATAAAGTTCTTGCCAAGGCAATATGCGACTTCGCATTGCCATAAAGAGACAAATTCAAAGAGAATGCGAGAGCCAGCTACCAGTCGCGCATGAATCCTTCAAGGATTCTGGGCCAACTCGTGCGAACATCGACGACATTGTTTATTCAGAATCTCAGTTGCGTATACATTCACTGTAAAATCCAACGACGACGACCTACGAGAATATATATATGGAACATCGTTGGCTTTGAAAAAGACTTGTTACGTTTACATTGCATTCGTGCATTGATTGAAACTTTGGTTTAATAAAAGAAAAAAATATTATAAAAAATAAGACTAATAAAGCATAATTTATATCTATATTTGATTTAATATTTAATATTTTAAACATTTTAATGCTTGTCAAACCCATTTACAAAAACATAAAATAAAAATATCTAAATAAGATTTGTATATGAACAGACGAAAGAACGTTTTACTAAAAAAAGTAAAGCTAATTTAAAAATTTAGGTAGATATAGATATATATCTAAAAATAATTTTGTTAAACTACTAAAATAATTATGTAGAAAGTTTAAAGAGTACATGATGAGCAACATTGCAAAATGTTTTAATATTTTAATAATCCTATAGCAATTTTTGAGCAACCTACATAATTATTTGATAGTCCAATAAAATTATTTTCAGATTTGTGTGTGTGTGTGTGTGTGTGTATGTGTGTCTAGTTAAATTTTTAAATACTTCAGTAAAATTATTCTGATCGTGTACGTCTCGTTTTTTTTAAATTATTTGTATAATAATTAAAATGATATTTTTAAACAATTTCATGTCAGAGTATATGAATTATCAGAAACAAATTGCGAATACGAAGGCACAAAGGACACATTTAAAGAATATTCAAATCTTTCAAACTATTATTCTTTGGTATACAAATATTTCAAGCTATTATTTCTTTATATAAAATTTTTCGTAAATTTATTTCTAATTCCATTCCTCTAAACTCAAATTAACTATCTCGGATGAAGTCATCCAGATTGATGTCTTCGAATTACGAGCAACGTCGTGTGTTAAGGTATCAACACGATAATGTTTCCGATAGACTCCGGTCGAACATCTGGCAGGCGCACCGCGGGCCAATGACCGGGATTAATTACGGTCGTTTGTCCGTCGATTTGTGCCGAAATCAAATCGCAGTGATCGCGCGTGCGCGCGCGCACACTGACGCTGGCAGCGGCAGCGTTCAAGGAACATAACGGATGGGCATCGCGAGGTATAGTAACCTGGGAAACCTGCCACGTCGAGGGGGACCCATTGCGCGAACCCGTCGGCCGCCATTACTAAGCATTGTGTCTGCGGTTCCGAGCGATTTGTACCCTTGCCGACCACGCGTCAGGGACATTTATTAAACCGGCATTGCCATCTCACGCTGTTGCTGCCGTTGCGTTCTCAGGAGAGAGTGAAAGAAAGTGCTCTACAAGCTCTCTCTTTCTCTCGAACTGTATTTATCGAAAGGTGGAGGACCGCCTGACGCGTGTGAATGCTTATAACAATTTACGTTTCGGCTAATATTTTTCTTGGTTACAAATATAGGGTCTTCCATTAAGAGATTTTATTTTAAATTAATAAAAAAGGCGAATAAATTTTTGAAAACGTTGAGATATATTTATTCTAATCCAAAGTACACAGATTGTGCGATTAAACATTGAACACAATATCAGCCAAACAGCAGCCTCGACATTTCTTATAAATTGTGATAGCGATGATGAGAAGCGTCGCGAAAGTGCAACTAACAGATTTCTTTCTCACAATGGTATTCTCATCCCAGACGGATCGTCTACAGTATGAAAGCGCCGGACGTAGAGCGAGCGTGTTCGTTGAAATTAAACAGCGTTTTCTCGATAGTCCGATGGTGCTGGCTCTCAGAGAACGACGCCGCTCCCGTTCTACCGCATGTCCCGTTTACACTGAGATATTCATCGGCCGAGCAAACAGAAAGTGGGTAGACCGATTCGTCGCTCGTGCCAAACGTACTTTTTCGAATCGCACGTGAAGTGCGAAAGGGTGCATGCAGTGCAAGCGTACGCGTTATAAGAGTGAGAAGAAAATAGAAGGGAAAAAAAGGGAGAGAGAAAGGCGGAAATCTAATATGGAAACTTTGCTTTAATTTCGGAGCTGTCGCCGATTATCGTTGAATAATATTGTCAGAATGATTTCCACTCTGTGCACGCAATTTTTCATCACCGTACTGTCTTTGTGAGCACGAATATGTTTTCTGATTTATGGTACGCCTCGAAAAATATCTCTCGTCGGTGAAAGTTTAAGTACTTCCGTATAAGTTATTACTGCGTAAAATAATAATCACATGTAACTTTCTGGACGATATAAATCACGCGTTTATCGTTCAGCGAAAGCATTCGCAGATATACTAATTCGTTAACTTGCGCTAAACAGACACTAATGGATTCGCTATTTAGGCAAAATGGTCTCAGCGACGTAACTTACACGCATATTTAGCCCAAGTTAATCTCGGAACGGCAGGACGGTACCTGACGGTATATTTAGTAGTACACCGATGCTCGTTAAGTCGCTTAGAAACGTGTAATTATGACGGTGACCCCGGAAACGAGCATCGTGGGCGCAATCGATCCCAGGACACAAGGGCCCAAAGAACTAATGCGCTTAAGGGCTAGAATCTCGCTTTCTAGATGCACCGCAACGCAAACGATCTGCACTAGCGAATTACCAAATAAGCTTGCAAATGTGCATCAATAGCGATTGCTGTAATTTCATTCGCCATATACAAACCGATAAACGCATAACTCGACATGATGGAACCACGAATTTCCTTCAGTAATTTAATTAGTACTCCACGTTAATGTTCAACATCTTCTGACGTAAATTAGCACTGTTATCATTGCGTATGGAAAAGGATAACAGAATAATAATGCGTGGGCTTGTCGAATTAATATAATCATGCATTTCAACGAATACGTGTCGCGCTAATAATGATATCGCTATAATCTAAACAGTGATCTTGTTTACGAACGGTTTAATCAAATGTTGTAATTACGAATAATTTGCATCGGGATATTAACATATACACAGTACGAGCGTATGGCACTCACACTACATCAGAAATAATTGAGCGTCTATTCTATAACATATTTTATAACATAATATTTCTTTAATCCTCTGATATTATATCCTGACGCAAAAAAATGTATTGATGTCTCCTGTACTAAATGATTACATTTCTCGTAGTTTGTGTACAAGATGACAACAGAATTTTTTTTAGTATGAATGTTTCACTCTTATCGTCGTGCTGAAACGTAATTGACCTCGTCAGTACGGGGTCAGACGGGCTCATGTGATAATTATTAATTGGTTTATTTAGCGCGGTGGCTTCCCATGGGGGAGCGCGCGGGTTTCTCGGCAGCTGAATTAAACAGGAATTCATTTTGAAACATCTGTCCCAGTGGATTTTGTGCTAAATACCGACGAAAAGACGCACGAAGGGCTCCTGATGAAACGAATTATTGACCCCCACGCACGATATCCGACAGTCTCACTTTGAACTTATTCTACATAGGATAGAGCAGCTATATATTGCTTGTTACAGGCCTTTAAAATAACGAAACTTTGTTTAACAATATCACGAATTTAATTATATCAGAGATTTAGCATTAGTATATTGAATATACATTAAAAAATTGCTCTTGTGCTCTCAAATAACCACGATTGTACAGAATATTCAAACTTTTTGTGACATTTTTTTATAATGTAGTTGTAAGTACGTCATTGCAAAGATATATATATATATATATATATATACACATATATATTGTTTGTTGTCATAAATTTTCATATTTAAAGGTGAATTGGCAGAATAATCCCGTACTACCCTAGCAATTCCATAAGGGTGCAAACATTACATTTAAATATGTTGCATTTTATTTGTAACATCATATTCTTATCACAAAGGATTTATATATACGTGTGTGTGTGTGTATATAATATATAAAGAGAGAAGCGTTAATTCGGAAGAAACTTTTTTGCAGAATCTGGATTTTCTCAGCAAGGCTTTTTTTATATGAATTACATAAGAGTCATAAGAGATATAAGCTAATTATTTTTTTTCTTATTAACATATAAATGAAATTTAATTGTATCATGTTACAGTATTAAATACAGAAGTAAGAAATGCATTATCGACCTTTCGGTATAATCAGAGGTCTGCACTTGATAGGTTACTAATTGAATGAAGTCATTAGACGGATCATAAATAACGAGTAACAGGATACGGCCGGGTAAAAGAACATTAATCGCGGTGAGTTTCTTCCGTGGTGGGGACATTCGTAAAAAAGCACAAATCGATAATACCGGCAGCTAACAACAAAACGGTTTTTCTCGTACCTTCTCTTTACTGGCAGTTTTCTTCTACCGCTAATTTGATTTTCTCCTTCTGTCCGATGGAAGCCTTTTCGCTAATTAAATGCCAATCGTACTATCTCCAGAACATTTACAGATCACGTGTTACGATCTCGTTTAATGATATATCCGCAAGTATAAAAGTCAAATTATTTAAAAAAAACATGGTTTGGCACTATTTATAAATTAAAAATGAATATAAAGACGCGGTAGATATTTTACACGATAAAAGCTTTTTTATTATCCATAAATACATATCATTCAAATATTTTCAATAATTTTGAAATGCATTAGTATTTGTCAGTATAGCTAATATAACTAATATATTTGATTCAGAAAATGCGATAAATGCAAAATAAAGAAAAATAAAAAAACTATTTTATCTTCACTATTTTTAAAATACATTCAATACATTTTCACAATCTTAAAAATATATTTTCTTTATACTGCATTAAATTTTTGTTTTAAAAATGGAAGTAAAATGGAATCAAGAAGTCTTAAAATTTAATTGGATCTGAGCTTATGAACTCGTGAATTACCACCGTAGTCATAAACTACGTTTAATCGCCCGACGATAACGCCGCGGTTTGCGCACTATATCACTACAGCCGCGCTATTCCTTAATTACTACACGACAAATCGAAGCAGAAATCCGGATAATTATGCGAGTCAAAACGTCGACGTGGTCCGTATTTAGGTGTTCCTCCAGAATAGTTCGCGAGGGACTCGAGGAGTCCCTAAAACCGCAGTGACCTCCAATTATCTTGTGGATACCACGTGGCCCACGTGGTCTGATAGTCCCTATGGACTGTCCGCAAATACCCCTGCTTCATCCTCTTCCTGACGCCTGTATAATACCTCCTAGATTAATTCATTATTAAAATAACCCCATCGGCAGAATCTTGTTAACGCCGCATATTAGAACCGCGGGTACAGAAAACGAAATTAATAAGGGTGTGGATTGTATCACGTAAGGAAAAAATAGATAACGAGTAATGCGAAAATTTGCGTATACTATATGAGAATAAGTAACAAACAAAATGCCTGCGGAATTAATTTTCTCTATATAATACATTCCAAATACACGCGAAAGGATATCTACGCTCTAAGAAATGTCGGTATGGATCCATCCCTGGTGTGAATTTAACACCCATGATGTTAAATCTATAATGTTGATGTTAATTTAACAAAAATTTATTTAAATCGTTTGACTCATTTTGGAGTCTTCAACAAATATCAATCTTTTTAGTTAACTATTCACAAGTTAATCATTTCTGGATTTTCTTCAGATTCAAAGTGAGAACAAAATCTTACATTTGCAAATAATATTAAATACGAGGAAACACAGAGAATTAGGAAAATGTGAAAATTTAAACGTAATTATGTAAATTCGTAAAGATAAATAAAGTTCTGCATCATATTACAATTAAATTAATAAACAAAGAATAAATATATAATATTATACATTCAACGTTTAAGAAGAGCCTTCTCCGGAATCATTGTGAAACAATATCGAGCTTTCTTTCAATAAAAGACTTGGATTTAAAAGGATTAAGAATGCGTAGCTTTTGTCTTCGGTCAGTTGGAAAAGCGTTGTCATGTAAATTTGCAAATACGAGGACTACCATTGGCAATAATGAACTTGATCTCTGCACTTAATGCCATGCGTGATTGGTTAGGATTCGGGGTGCGACGTCCGGCCGAGACTTTGGGTGAAATCAGAGGTCCTAGGCTCATTAGGCATTCCAGGGTCAGGAAGGTTGTCTAGGGCAACCAACTTCCCTTTCGTCTTGCCTGTAACGACGCAGCCGCGACGCGAGGGGAGCCTAAGGCCGGACATTTCAATAAAGCTCGGTAAACGCGTATAGGTTTAAACCGCTGACCGCGACAAAAGTTCTAGTCAGCAGCTTCCTCGGACAAAATTGCCTATGTTCTTTTGCCGCTGCTTCCGGGGCAGCGCGTCAGAATAATAGCGATCGATCGATCCTCGCGTGCGTCCACGTCGTGATAGAAATGAGAGATTCCGCAGAGATTTCCTAATACGTCGCTTATTAGGCTCGCTGTGAATGCCCACGCGAAATTGATCTCCGCGACGTTCATTTCCATCGACAACCGACAGCGAGCGACTCGTGTATGCTTATCATTATGCAAAGTATCAAGAAACATGCAACAATTTCTCCCTCGCGTGCTGTTACTAATGGTTTATCGCATATGAGATATAATTCTGCTACATTATGCATAATTATGTGTAATCAAAAAATACCTAATGTTTTGTGACATCATAAATGTACTTTATTTCTTCCCCTCGCATAAATAAAATAAAAAAGTATATAATTTTCACATTGTCTCTTTAGTAAGATCACACATGACAACTTCATTTCAACGAATACATGGGGGAGAAAAGATAAAAGTACTTGCGCGTAAATCAAAGATTTTTCGAGCGTGAAATGCGGAGAAATATGATGGAGTATTTCTTCTTCTATTGGAATGTTTGAGTATATATTAACTGCCTTATCGTTCCCTTCAAATTAACGGAACAATTTCTCAAAGGTTTCTATAGCTTTGTGTATTGTGCACGAAATAGCATTCTTCCCCATAAATCTACCACCCTCGTATCTTCGGATGTATCCGGCTTGTGATCTCTTTTTTGGCTATGTCTTATCTCGCAACTAAAATTTGATCTCGATTTGAGACGACTGGTCCGATAATGAAAATAATCTGCAAGCGGAAATGAATATCGGGATTTCATTGTGTATCTACCACTACATATGTATACTGATCAAATAATTTCTATATCAATAATAATTGATAAACATGAGTGTACGAGAGTATAACGCATAAAATTATTATTTAGATTATGTTTAATATTCAATTAATATTTGTAAATAACAACTTTTGCTTTAGTATTTAGTCTCAAAATCTCATCATATGAAACAATCATGATAAAAAATTTCAAATTAACTATAAAAGAAATATGTTGAAAAATAAAAATGTAACATAATATGTATAATACATAAAATTAACTATTTTACAATAAGAAAAAAGTTTTTAGTATTTATGATTATATATATATATATATATATATATAATTACACATTACATTATAATAGTAATAACCTTAATTGTATTTATTATTGTTATATTAGTCACAAATTATTATTGTAATATTAATCACAATAACTGTAGGTGTATGAATAAATACATACATATAGTTAGCACTGAAAATGATTACATATTATACACAGTTATGGCTTTTATTTATAAAAATCATGATTAGCCTAAAAATAACCCTTCTATATCTATATAGTCATAGATATCAAAAACTTTCTCTCCGTACGAAAAATAATTTATACAATAGTAGAAATAGAAATTAGATATCTATCTTCTAGACAATCGGAAATAAATTCTAATTCCGACTATCTTTTGTACTTATCAAGACAAGTAATACTCATAATATTCTAAAGTTCAGCATTTCTTTCTATCGTAATTCTATTGCAATCGAAGCGGCTCTAATCGCTGTATGATGCTAGCGTTGAGATATCCGAGCCACTATTGGTATAATATTGCAGCTTTGTCTCGTCTCTAGTTGAAATGACACGCCATGATACTCTCAGATACAAATTGGAAGCTGGACAGAGCGGACTGAAAGTACCACCAGAAACAGAAACAGGGATAGAAATGGAACAGGATTGCGGCGGCTCCAAAGTCCCTCTGACATTCTGGCAAAACGCGTTCAAACGTAGGCGAGCTTAGGGACGAGTAAGCGACCACTCGTAACTGCAGACAACTCGTCTTCTAAACGAGAACGAAGCTGAGGTAAAGCACCGCGCGCATCCTCCATTTTGCGTGAATGGCTTTAACTCGCGCATCTCTCTCTTCTTCATCCAGCGAGGACACTAAATATCTGACAGACCCTTCGCAAAGCAGCTCTCGCCATGCACAGCTTCCACCGCTTGTTGTGAAAGCAGTAATTACATGTATAACTCGAAGGAACTGTGAGTTAGATGCAACCAACTTATGTCTAATAATTTTCAGAAGAGAAATTATATAGAGTAGTGTTCAAGCTATTCATTGAGTATATCTAGAATTTTTGTTAAAAAGAAGAGAGAGAGAACATAAATATTAATTATAAATCCATATTATAGAGATATTAAAAGTCAAAACTATTAAAAATGACAATAAATACTCGATTAACGTTATCAAATAATTTTAAGTACCGCAAATTATTTAGTTAAGGCGCTAAACCATAATTTTACTTTTATATAAATATTTAGTAATTATTATCAAATAATTGATTACTATTAGGTTTGGTAATAGTACTTACTAAATATCGCGTCAACATACCCAAAAAAATATATTTGATAATTATTTTAGCTATACTAGACATGTTTCTCGGTCAATGCATTATACACAGTAATTATTTATATATAATTTCAGTTTTGTACGAACTCTCTACAAGTTTCTTGAATTTCTTAATTTATTCGCGTAACAAATTTGTCGTGGAAATAAGCAGATAATCGAGGAGTTGAATAAACCGAAATCCAAAGAATCGACATCAGATTGCGGAAAAGCCCGTTAATTAATGCGAGTCAAACGCGCTTAGCACTGAGGTGCTTTCAGTGTGCAAACTTTATTTCTCGCTGAAGGATATTTCCCTTCAGAGAATACCGCACGGAGAAAACGAGAAGAGTGGAAAAGCGAGCGACTTAGTTTCCAGAGAAGTTCTGCGTAACAATATGGCCGGTCTGCCAAAGAAATGCCGACTATACCTTCGCATCCTTGTGCAGTCGTCGCCTACTCTACTTTAATTAGCCTCGCCCGTCGGTAAACAATAAGCCGTTATTTCTGACAAATTAATTCGAAAAACAATTCTGTCTGTCGGGTCGCTGGCTATGCGACGGCGCAGTCGCCGGCTTTTATCCCGCTGGGAGATGCGCGTCTCAAAACATAACGAGCATCCCTTTCATGTAATACTACACCGTGGTCCACGCTTCGCCGGAATTCCTGAGATCCGACCGCGTTAAGCTCCCGCAGGATCCTCTCCGACTGCAAGAAAATCAGTCCATCGTTGTCGAAGAGCAGAACATCGCACGGCATTCAGCAATCTTATCATAAATTATTGAAGCAACTTTGTTAAATTTATGCTCTGAAAGAAATGTTACTTACGTAAAGTACCTTATTCTCAGAATTTCGACATAATTGACAGCTTTATAATTTCTTTTTAATAAAGATTTCTTGAATTTTTTATATACCTATTAAAGATATAGATATTTTTTAATAATTAAGTATAAAAGATAAGGATTTAAATTCACGTTTTCTTCATAAATCGATTATAGATTCTTTATTTAAATCACTCTTGACGTAAATATATTCTACTTTTTTAATAGAATTCTTAACTATTGCCATTGAGAACTCTTAAGGATATATAATAAATATACACCTATACATATATATATTTATTTTGTATATGTATATATTATATATTACTGTGTATATAAGAAATAATATATATGTATACACATATATATATAAATATATAATAAAGAATAAAACTTTTTTAATTTTTAGAAAACCATACTAATTGTATTTTAATGCAACTTTTTGCAAAAAGCTGATTTTAAATTTGCAAAGACACTTCTAAAATTTAATCTCTTATATGTCCTCGATTAAGTACCGTGGAGAAATTTCCTGATGTTCACATTGCGTCCTCTCCTCGGCATACTTGCAGAATATATTTCTCGCGTTAAAAGATACGAGCGAAGGATGGTCAACGCTTAAACCGACCAAATCGCTTGTCACCATGTTATCATCGTCGTTATCCACCGCGCAAATATTTAAGCATGCGTTCGTACATCCTGAAGATTAGATGGGAAGCTCGGTTCGTCCGACTTCATCAACATACTGATCAAACTCGATCTGTTTCACTACGCAAACTTAATACGAAACCATCGTATCGTATCGTCTTTTATAATTTATCGCGTGCAATAAAATTGAACGAACAATATGCTATCGAATCTTTTAAAATGGTCACTAAATAATATTATCGTACAATATTATTCATCGTCGTATATTGAGCTATAATCACAGATGTTTATTTTGAATTATTTAAAAGGGGCATTAATAATATTGTACAACATAAAATTAAGCATATTATATGTATAAAAGCTGCTTAAAGGATTATTCATAACTTAAAATATATTATATATAAAATATGTTTTGCAAAACGAGTATTCAACTCTCTCATTCTATCTCTGTATGCTTTACAAGATAATTTAATTTCTTATCATATTTGCTCAAAATTTCAGATAACTTATGTAATTATTTATTGTAAAACACATAATGATTGAACAAAAGTTCGTAACACTGCGAATTACAAAATTCAAACTGTTATAACTCGGCCAAAAATAAACGAAATTGAAATTTGAAAAAAGGTTTTAAAACTATAATATAATATATATATATATATAAGGTTTTTAAAGTTTAAAATCTCTACTTTCAAAAAATCTGTTAAACAAAAGAAACATTTTTACTTTGATTGCTTATAATTCCAATAAAAATCATCGTACTACAATTTAAAAAAAAAAATAGATTCTTAAAGTTGAAATTTTTCTTTATCAAATGGTGTACGTGCTGTAGACATGATACAAATGAAGTAGCGCTACGAACTTTCGTTCCGATCATACTTTGTGTAGATATAGATGTTGATTTACAGAGGTTGCATACAGATAAAGTGCCTATGGTCACCGGAGATGTACACGCAATACTGGCTATATTGGCGCAAGTCCGCAAGCACGATTGAAAGTCGAGAGAGCTCTCAAATAGCCCGATTCGCTCCGCCCAATCTCTATCTTCACCATCTCTATTCGCGTTTCGAACGCGTTTGGCGAACTTGGGACCGCTTCCGAGAGCTTCCGTTGCGGATATCCAGTTTGATAGTTTAAACCGGATATTCGACGCCTGCTCTCCTTGCTTTCCCTCTCTCTCGCCGACGAACGGAGAATGGAAACGGCGAAAGGGTTGTAGTTTCGGAGTGCGCAGGATGGCGGTGGCACTCAGGCGGCTTATAGCAGCGCGAGACGCTCATCTGCATTTCAAATCGCACGCCCGCACGAAGATTTGTACACGCGCACACCTTTCTGCGAACGTGGATCCAACGTGTACGGCATCGTCCAGGAACGGACACTCGAACAATCGCGCAATGTTAAAACTGGATAATGAATAAAGGAGATACATGTTTATGATCAAAGTTACTAATCTACGTTCAGTCGATAGTTTAAACGCGATTCAATAATATTTATACACTGAAAAAAAATTTCAATATCTATAAAATTACGTGTTATTATATTATTACTATATACTGTAATGTTAGTAAAATAATAATTTCTTACATATGTGTGTGTGTGTGTGTCCAAAGTTGGCAACCCAAAATGATATGATTATAGTCATTGTTACCATAATACAATAATATAAAAAATAATCTGATATTATTACCTGTAAATGATATAACTATAATATATAATAATATAGGATATAATCGTTTAGCATATTATAGTTTAATATTATAGCAGTAAAAATTATAATTATGGTAAAATGTAGTTATAGTTACAATATACCAAAAATTTTTCTCTCAGTGTACATAGACCGATTACATTATATTATGAAAAACTATGTAGCTTTTTATATTATTCACATAGGAATGAATAAATAAAGAATATAATGTATATCATTAATTAAAAACGCAAAATAAGATCGTTGCAGTGCCTAAATTAAATTTTTAGTCAACGCTACAAGTACATTATGCAAATGCACTTGCAACGTGTATTCTCACTCGGCTGACGAACACGCGCGCGTTGCACATATACGCTTGTATCAAAGATGCGTTGCTTCGTGATTGTTTTCGCCCGCATACACTCACGCCAAGGGATAGCGTGCACATAAGACGGAAATTCCGCTGGATAGCTGCAGGGGCCCACGTTCTTCCCCTCGTAGCAGAATTGAGCGGCTGCGGATTTACGGTAAGCGCCGCGCAAACGAAACGAGCGGAAGTCGACCGTGCTTCCGGATCAGACTGCTAGGCGAAAATCTACTGCGGGCTCTTCTGTCCCGATTAAACTACGCGGAAATCCTATCGAGGTGCATACGCCATTAGCATGCGATGTGTACACGCTACGTCCGCTGAGCTTGATTGATTAATTCGAACGAAAGCGCCTTGTCTTATGACAACAAAAAGTGGACTTTTAAATAATCAGCTTTTCAAGCGATTTTAGCTAATTAATTTTGTTTTATTTCTCAGGTCAATTTTCTAAAATGATATATGTATAAATAATATTGCTCCATTTTCTAAAGAATTTTCTTTGCAATTTATGTACCATTTTAGATATACGAAAGAAATCCTATTATTTTATTATATGCAGAATTTTGTATAATTCTAAAGAAATCTCAACCTTTTATGTTATATTAAATTTCTATAATTTTGTTAAAAAATACAATTATGTACAAACTATATACAAATACTTTATATATATATACAATATATACACATAAAGTTAAATGTCCAAACGAAAATGTCTATATGATTTTGCCAGCTGTGATGGAAGCGATCGGCTGGAGAAATTCATGGTCGGGTATTTTCCGAAGTAGCAACTGAAACTTCGTCGTCTGCGCCCGAGGCTGCGATATCGATAAGGGCTTACCTTGCCGACCCCGGTGAGCTCCTTTACGCCTATCCTCCTGAGAAGGGCGGGAGGTGCCGGAGGTGGTGACTTGAGAAGCAGCGCAGCATATCCATTGGGAAAAATAGGCAACTCGTCAGATCCGATGTTTTCATCGCCAGAACGTCGTCTACGATGCGGACTCGATGATAAATTCAGTTTTTGTGCTGCCCTGCGAACACAAAAATGTTTATAATTTAATATTGCTATCGTGAATTATATATTATAATGTACAAGCTACAAAAATGTTTTTCGAAGGAAATTTAATTAAATAAATTAATTATTCGTTCATTGGATTCTTTTTTCTGCTGTTATCTCGGCGTAAATACATATAATAAAAAAACACTATGTATTAAATATCACAATCCTCATTTCAAGTTTAATCATCGAATTCGCGCGCTTACGATGTAAAAGTGTATCAGAACAATCAAGCATCCAAGTTTGCCCTCATTTCTACTTTCTCCGCGGGTCTAACTCGGCAGATACCGGCGCCTGTACCTGTGGAAGGGTCGTCGTATCCCGGAAGGTATGTGTCTCGAGGGTGACTAGGTGACATACTCCGCGGGGCGGGCTTGGTAATCAGCGGAGGTAATGTGCCGGAACCCCCCGGAGTGCGGGGTGCACCGTACGTGGTAGCCGCGTTTAAAGGGGTGCACCGGGAACGAGAGAGCGCTCGCCGATGCTCGACGTCGGCGTCAGTTTTAGCGGCGGGTAGGGAAGTTACGCAGGGTGGTTGCCCTAACTTCTCTCCACCCCTCGTGGGCCTCGTTAACCCACGCTCTGTGAAATTGGAAATACCAGCGACCTCTCGCGCACTCGTTCGCCCCTGAGGTCGACTCAACGGAACCCCCCATCTTCCCTCCCCTTCTCCGCATTCCCGCGCTTGCGGTAGGCGCCTCCAGCGGGCTGTGGAGTGTCATAAAAAATGGAAAGTATGGGGGACGCGACTAGGCGTCGCTCGGACGGGACCGGCGATTATCGCCGCGAGATGCAGTTCCTCTGCACCGTGTTGCGCCCGTCCGTCAAGTGAATTGCGCTGCTTGTTCCCTTCCGCTCGAGCAGGTGCGAACGAACGACGCGTGAAACGACTTACGAGGATTGCGACGTGCGTCAGCCAACGATTTCTTTAATAGATTTTAAAGCTGATCTTGGAAAGAAGGAGAGACCAGAAGAGACTTTATCACGCCATTCAGAGCCAGTCTCTTGAAGTACGGTGAAATAATAGGGTAATTTTGGGACAGACGACCATAGTTTCCGGAATTGATGGCTACAGTAAAAAAAACGTGTTTTCCTTCGCTAAAGTAGTTCTCAAAGTTTCCGTTGAGTAATAGGTTTTATAGAGATTTAAGGACTAATGTATCTACGCTTTTTTTTTATAAATTTGTGCTGTGTGTGTGAATGATTTAACCAGTGAGAATATAATTTTATATAATAAATATCAAATACACATTACCATCGACATCTACAGTTAGAAGAAATCTATATAAATTCTTTTCTCTTTTCTCTCTCTCTCTCTCTCTTTCAACACCAAATCGCAAAAAGAATATAAATAAAAAATTAATCTTTTAATAAAGTGGGACTAATTGGAATAATTTCTGCGAGCAGACAGAATACAACGCCATGCGAAAAAAGAACACTTTAAAGTTAATTATGAAACCAGTTAAAAATTGTCAATCCTGTCTCGGATACGCCAGGATACGCACGCAGAGCGCGAGCAAACCGTGTAAACCTTTAAGGCAATTATAGTACCCGGCAAATATCGCGCAAAAGCTTTCGGACGTTTTTTATTTGGGTTCAACGATGCCGAATTCGCGTAACGCGTGCGCACGGCTCGTCGCAGCCGCGTAACATCCATCGACAAGCGGAATGTTTTGCCGGGCCCGTTCAAAAGGATTGTTTTCGCGCACTATCAACGCTGTTGCGCGCAATAAATGGCATCGACAGAGAGAAAAAAAAAAGCGGCTACAGGAGATCCACGAGATCGCGACTCGTCGTGCCGTTTTAACGAGCACGGACTGCTTGCGAAGCTGACGTGTAAGCGTCATGTTGTGTGCTTTGGAATTTTATGTTCTTTTTCTACATCGGGTGAGCTTAACCTCTGAGTTTTTTATGCTTGGTTTAATTATTTACAATTCTCCTTTCTCGGAGAGAATAAAAAGAGAAGGGACGAACGGGGAAGTTTATGGAACGAGACTTTAACGAATAAATTACCTACATTCAAATTCTTTAAAAAAAAAAAAACATTCCAATGGATTTTTCAACGATGAAAACAATGTAAATGTCTTTTGGTTTCTTTTTTTCACAGTCATATAACGATAATGGCTATACGCCAAATAAATAATCGTGCTAATATGCATCTTATGTTTCTTCGTAACAAATACATTTTAAACCTCGTGATTCTCGTGAAATTACAACTACCAACAAAATAATATCAAATGTTACTGCGCATTCTTTACGCTATGTGGAATGCGTAGTAAAACATGACTGACCCCGAGATATTTCTGTAATTAACGCAGGCACAATTAAGCAGTCTGTCTCATTAGTGGCTTGAGAGCTTCCAACGGAAAAGAAAAAAAAATTTTCTCGACACATTACACAATAACAAAAATTGATCGCGGAAAAAACTTGATGGGCGCATTAAAAAATAACTGAAAATTTGATAACTTGCGCATTTAAAATATGTTTGTTTTATCACATTAGGTTTATGGAATATATTCTATTCCATAAACCTAATTATGTTATTTAGCATTATATAATTTAAAAGAAAAAGATGAATTTTTTATAGCAATGTATATTCTAACGTGTTTTAAAATAAAAAATTTAGAATTTATTGTTTTAACAAATTCAACTGTGAAAACATTTAAATGTAAATTGAAGCTATAACTAACGAGAGATTAATTACCTTGTAATATTTAATGATAAGTAGAAAAGCAATTATGCCATTTATTTTGAGCACAAAAATTAATTTTATATAAATCTGTGTAAATTTTTAAGTAGACTATTTCATGCGTTATAACTGTACCCGAGCAAAATGAAAATACTATGGTATTTTATCGCGAGCTGGAGCAGTCGTAAAATTACGAAGCGTGCGAAAAGCCCATTCTGAAAGTAATGTATCTTCTATACTTCGCAATATGTGCCTAAGGAAAATCTAAAATAGAACGTGAACGAATGTGGTAGACGCAGGTGCGTGTCACAAAGGCGCAATCTATTTCATCAATCAAGAGGAACAGATGCGTACTGAGTCTCATACATGTATTCAAAACCTTCAATGAAATATCGCTGAAATCCTCATATTTACTGTTGTCATTGATATTTAATATCTTAAAAGCGAAGCACAAAGTACCGATATTAATGGAATATTAAATTGCGCACACTAAAAATATGACTTCATCGATTTCCACAGTTCATATTGTAAATCTATTTGCATTACTCGTGCGAAGTGTATTTACACGCCAATATTGTATCTTAATTTCCATTGTTTTGTATGTGTGCACGCATGTGTGTGTATTCGATAATTTATAATTAAATAAAAATATATAATAATATTTTATATGTCCTCCAAATATAAACCCTAAATGTAAAGGATTTTTTTAATTCTGAAACAATTTGTCCTAATATAGTACTGTATATAAATCGCACGATATACATATACATAAGTTCAGCAATTATTGAAAGATTAAGTAATTATATTATCAAATTAATTACTACATATAAAAGGACATATACAAATGTAGCATTCTTACTGAAAAGTTTTGTGATATATAAAAGAATAAATGTAATAAATTGTACTTTTGTTTATAATATTCTACACGAAGATAAATAAAAATCGAATGTTATATTAATTTTTATTTATTAAAATTATTTTAAAAAATTTTATAAACAATAAATAAAGAGGGCTACGAGCCTAAAGAAGTTTAATAATCTATCTTAGACATACATATTAGATACACAGACGTTCCAACTCCGATCGGTCATTCTCAATTTTCACTCTGAATCTTTAATATTAAAATTTATAATCTTATAAATATAATAAAATATTTTCTGTTAAATATTTTAAAATTTTAAATAACAAATTCAATTTAATTAATAACATGTTAAAAAGTAAAAATATTAAAAAATAAACCAAATCTATGAAAAAAGATCATATACAGATATAACTAAGTATATAAATGCATTCAAAAGTATGCAATGTAAAAATTTAAAAAAACCTTATTTTATTCAATTCAAATGTATAAAAGTGAGTGTTAGATTAATAGATATCACTAAGCAAATATACCATTACTAAAAAAATAATCTCAAAAGACTTACAAAAACCTATAAAACCCTAAAAAATTATTTATGAAAAACGGATATTATATATAGACGTAGTTATCAAACAATAATACTGTCCATCAAAATTTGACTTGTTTTGTCTTTGGCATGTGGAATATTATTCCTCGAAAATTTTTAGTCGCTGGATTTAAATCCGTTCTCAGAATTCTATCACATTTACGTCACATTTACGAGAAAATTAGAATAATTTAGGCGAAAAATAGGTAACGATTTTGACCATATTTAGAATGGAATTGTTAATGGTATTGTGGACAAAGAAATTTTATTTTGCCAATTTTGTTTACTATTTTAAACCGAGTTATTCCACCTTTCGATAAACTTCAGCTCACTGTTTGTCTTACTCCCTTACTCTATTATGCTCTTACTTTTCTATTCTTGTGTTTATCCCGAGTATATAAATTAGTAAATTATTACATAATTTATCCGAAGATGGAATAATCGGCTCATAAAATGCTATTTTTTATCTTAAAATGAGTTTTTTTCGTTTCTGCCTGATTTTTATGACCATATTACGTAAGTTTGAAGAAGTTAGATTATGTCCGCTGCCCAGCGCTGCTCTGTCACGCTTCGTGTTCATAACGTGAGACACTACCGTATCTTTTTATCATGTGTAGCTAGTGTCATATCTTGATTTGTGTTTACTAGGCATGACTCCCAAGTTAGCACGATTATCGTTACAAAATCATTCATAATCAGCTATAATATGCGTTTCTGGAGTGCATTATGTACAGGTGATTTTTGTTATATTCTTTTTTATATATTCCTCTTTGGCTCTTTACATATTATAATTTTTTAATTATTTTTTTGTTCTTTTTTATTTTGTATTCTTGTTTTATTTTATTATTTCGCCATAGCGCAGATCTTCCCCGATTTCGAGTAAGCGCATCAAACGGTAATAACTTCAAACTCACGTAACTTGATCAGAAAAAATCATACGTTTTGTCATATAGCATGCTATTGGAACGTCATTAATGTTTCATTACTTGTTTTCGAACTCCTTAATCTTTCATGAAGCTCACGGAATGTAAAATACAGTTCTAAAATTCGCTAAATTGAACAAGTCACGCCTACGGGACACACGATGTATTTTTTCTGCTGAATTGCTTGTTTCGGTACATTACTAGAATTGCACCAGACGAAACGTGCGCAGAATTTTTAATAATTTACTAAAACGCAAGTAAGCCAGCAAGAAAAAATGCATCATGTGCCGCAGGCTTGACTTGTATAATTTAACAAATTTCTAGGACTGTATTTTACATCTGTGAGATTGTATGTATTTTACATATACGTGAAATGGAGGATTGAAAAAACTTCAAAACAATAAAAACATTAATGACGTTCTAGAATGCGCTATGTGACAGATATTTTTATTAATTTATATCACTATTTTGCTCGATTGTTCAGTATTTGTATATCTACTTCTATACTTAAAGATCATTTATTTATTCAGCTGTATTTGAAATGCTTTCCATGAAATGACTAATTTCAGCTGTAATATTGACTGATTTCCCCAGCGGAGCTTTCAATATATTAAACATTCGACACGTTTCACGATTTGTTGCATCGCACGTCAAACGATCGTAAATTTTTTGGAAAGTTGCGTTTTTTACAGTAATAAAAAAAGAATCGTGGTTAGGGTCTGAGAGAGAAAAAGAGAGAGAGAGAGAGAGAGAGAAAGAGAGGCGGGGACCTGCGGGGTTCGCTCGTAACTCGCGTGGAAATTACACGTTTAATTCGCGATGTTATTTACGAGCGAACGGACACTCGTCGACCACCCTCGGGGGAATGGACAGGGGAGGTCGAGGTATACATCGCCCTTCTTGGCAATCCGCCACGTATCTCGGCTTAATCAAGGAAATTATGGCGCGAATCGCTCTAAACGTCCGGTTCCGTTAGCGAGGTCGCATATTTCGCGCCGCGACACGTTCGATATCAGCACGGCGCGTGAATTAAAAACTTTTGACGAGCGGCACGTGACAAGGTTTTACGAGCCCGCAGCAAAGGGAAAACGAGCAGGTCGGTCACGAGGAATTTTGTAGATGGTGGATTAATTAAACAGCCCGTATAAGAGTGGCACACGCCATAATCGACCTTTTCGCCTGGAAAGACCACGAATAAACTCGAGGGTGAACATATAACAGCAATACTAATAGCAAGACTGCTAAATAAACACGCGTATTATGGTATGTCGTTACGAATAATTACTATGAAAAATTATCCATGTGGGACATCCGAGACGCTAGTTTAATTTTTTTTTAATACAAGACAGATTACGTAGCGTTTACGTAGCTTATTACGTTCCATCTTTGTCTTATTCACGCACTCGTTAAGAAAAATGTTAGATGCATAACATCTCAAAAAATTTTTATTTCTGTAATTACATTAATATTCATACATCTGTCTCCTGCAGATATAGATGTATTCAGGATTTCAGTCAATGAGGAAGGGAAGAGAAGGAGGAGGTAAACATTTCTCTTTACATAACACTTATTATTAACATTTATATTAAAGCATGCAGCCTTTTAAGACATTTAGCAAACCTTTTTACAAACATTTTGAAATACAAATTGGGCAATAAGCATTTACTTTTCATCGTCAAAATAATTTTCATAATTTAATCGTGTCTCTTTTCCAAAATTTAGAGAGAGATGGAAAACGTCTTCGCATACGTCTATGCTTGTAAACTTTTCGAAGATATAATCATATAAAATATTTGTAAAACTCGCTTTTTTAATTGAAAAGAATTATACAAATGCAAATTAATTGTTCTGACAGTCACCTGAGCTTTATCAATGATATCTTAAGCTGTCTCTTGCAAGACAATGAATGAAGGGGTTTTGATAGCCACCAATGATGTTGAAAGTTATAAGATTCATTGAGCCACGACAAATTATTTGTCGAGACTGGCGGCAAATGAAATTTCTTCCGGACGGATTAAATTTGCATCCTCATTAACTGCTTTTCCTGCCTGCAGAAAGTTACAGAGCTCCCCGTCGTTCTGTAAACATCTTAATGGACGCTCGGTGAAAAATCTCTAACATTTTTATAGTCGCGGAACGTTCACGAAGAAAGTTCTTGTTTTCACTGTACATTGTACTGACAGCGTGCCTAACGTTATCACGCGCATCGCACTCCACGGTATCTCATAGCGGGGGATATAATTGTAGTTTAAATTCGGTTCTCCCTACCCGTTGCAACCGATATCGGTAATCGTATTATTACGTGAATCCGGCTCCCGACCTATTACTAGTGAAGTATTATCGCTCGAAAAGTTAAGCCTCTTACGCTGGCTCTACGATCTATAAATTTTACATTGTTCTCGCTTGAAACGCGCTCAGCTTTTGGACGAGTCTTCCTATGGCAATCCACAAAATGGCAAAATAATATACTTGAGCGCCATGCGATTTAGAATTCTCCGTTGGAACTAGCTATACGCGCGAGACAGAATGCTAATTTTGCAATAGAGGTTTAAAACGAGGGGGTGGTAACCACTATCTGAAATATTATCCAACAGATTACGTGATTTTGTTCAATTTTATATAATTTTATTTGATGACAAATAATTTTCCTCACTATATCAGGACGTTGTTTATGACAAGCGTTGTTTATAAGCGGCAATAGTCGTCACTAGACATGAGTCGCGTGCCTAGCAACGGCGAACGCGCGCGGCGCGCTTTGCTGGGCGGTCCTATCCAGCCGCGCGCTTGCATTTGACGGTGGGCCGGGCGAATTTAAATATTTTTATAAATTAATATCTCATTAACTATTATTGCAATCGCAAAATGGTACAGGACTTTTCGACTCAGTATAGTCTGTTCTACCCACGCATGAAATATTAGGCGGTTATTCTCAGCCACCCTATATCGAAATTTCATATAAATTTTATAATGATTTCAGGGACTCCGTCCCACAATTACAAAGTAACTACCCCTTAGATTTAAAATGACGAATAATAACGAAGAATCAGACAGATATTTCATGTTTATGCCTACAAAAGTGAGAGAGAGAGAGAGAGAGAGACTCTGAGAGAAAGTCAATATTTTACCCACATTTACCTCTGTGAAGTTAGCGCCTGACCTTTCAAAAAGATAACTTTTTCTTATGGTTCTAAATGCATTTCTAAATAAATTTTATTATCTTTTACATTATACGAGAATACCGAAATATATTTAACTAATACTTCCTTTAAAATATATTAAAAAAAAAATTGTCGTACCTCTGGTAGTAATCTTTCTTTCTGCCTTTTTTATCAGCTATAAAATTTGCTTTTCGCGACTATACTCCATATCACTCTCAGTCAGTACGACAAATGTTTGAATAATTTCTCCCGGTGCACACACTTGAGAGAGTGCGAATCGTTACGCGATCGAGTCCCTGGGGCGGAGGATGAGAACACGAGCCACACATGAGCTATGTGTAACCACTCCATAAATTACGTAACAGCCCGTCCTCGTCTCTTTTTACTTCGCACCCCGTCCCTGAAGTGCGCGACGCGGTGGCTCGGCAAACTCGCCAATCCCTTTGCACCGCTGTGCTGCTCCGCAGTCGGGTCCTCCCTCCCTCTTCTCCCTGTCCTCTATCGTCCTGTCCCGTTTCATCGAGCCTCCGTCATGCACCTTTCTCCGTTTGGTTGCCCGGAAACGAAAAGAAAACACCGACGGGAATCTCGCCAGAATAGATGGAGAGCACATTCGAGAGGATGTCGCGCCGCTCTCCGAGGTTCTCCTTCGGATAAATCTCACCACTCGCACGTCGAAACGACAAATTCCGCCCACGCACCCTCTCCTGATTGAATTGCCATAATCGATCCATGAAAAATCCCGACCGCGTATTCAACGGCCTCTCGCATTA
Organism: Cyphomyrmex costatus; assembly: GCF_001594065.2. Lineage (NCBI taxonomy): Eukaryota > Metazoa > Arthropoda > Insecta > Hymenoptera > Formicidae > Cyphomyrmex > Cyphomyrmex costatus. The sequence goes on from NW_017279598.1 coordinate 342,210, forward strand.
CCTCCATTCTCCCCGTATTTTTCTTAGCCCGGGACCTCTTCTACTCTCGCGCTTCATCCCAGCGAAATAATCAAGAGTGCCATTTGCTTTAATCCTTATCAACCCGCCTTCCTTTGCCCCTCGTCACGAACTTTTCGCTCTGTTCGCCCGATTCGTCTATTTTTTCGGGATTTGAATCGACAATCTTGCATTTTTCTATTTCTTAACAAATAAAATCTTGTTTGTTAATAATAGCGTTTCAAGCCGATTTCAGTGAGACGCTCATTGTCTTGTCACTTTTATTATTCTATCAATATTCTTGATAATTTAAAAATTGTTTCCAGTTCTGTGTATATGTTAAATTTTTAGATACCTGAACAAAATCGTTCTTTTCTCGTTACTATAATGTTTGATACTTTATTTCGAGAGGAAATGTGCACTCGTAACCGAGTGTTTATACGCTTATATAAAAAGAGCCATCGACAATAACTCGCGACGTACTTCGTCCGTGAATAAGCAAACTTGGACGCATTTCCTCGCGGGAAAGACTTGACGAGTCGATCTTTTTACCAAGCACGTGCAGCAGTAAATCCGCTGTAGGTATTCGTGAAAGTATCGCGCCCACAAGAGAGGCTCGTTTAACTTACATTGGCGTATGTGCATGGCTGTCGCATCGTAAATCATGCGGAATGCCGCTCCGTCAAGAACGGAGTAGCAAAATTTTGTATGTTATGATCGAAAGGAAGCGCAGATGTCTCAGCTGGTCGATCACTGCAAAACTGATTGAATTGCTCCTGTCATTTGCTCGTATGTAACAAACTGGCTGTCGTAGACAATAGTCTGCGCAACGCGTAAGGTTCGATGCCGAGAGACAGTATTGCGAATAAGATGGAAAAAAGATTCTAAGGAAGAAAAACAGAGTAGCAAAAGAAACATGAAAAGTTATTAGTTTGAAGTAAAAACATTATTTATATACTCAAAGAAAATAAATTATAATGATAACACATCTCTTTGTATTAATAGAAAAGGCAACACAACTAAAAAATTTAAATTTAATTAAGCAAGAGAAATTCTATATTCTCTCAAATTATGGACATTAGAATATTTTTATGTGTGAATTTATACATGTATACAATTAAATTGACAGTGAATATAAATAACATTACTTTCTTTTTATGTTAGATTTTCAATTATTATAATATATTTTTTAAGACTATATCACATAAATTTTTTAAATTCGAATATTACAACTCTAATATAGGATTACGTAAATTTTATTTTGTTTTCATTATTAAAATTGTGAATTTTTTCTCAAATAAGCAATGAGTTGAAAATATGTTGTTTTTATATCTAAAATATATTATATCTTTATAAGATCGCGCGATTTCTTTTCTTTATCTCAAAAATACTAATTTTTTTATTTGTGTCACTTGTGTATGTCAGACTATCAGACGTAAAAATTGTTTGCTTTAAGATGCATTAACCATACAAGGAGTTTCACGTGAAATATCTGTCTATTTGTTCCTTCACAGAGAGATCCTCCAGAAGATCGGTACTGAAGTTCAGGAACGCCCTGTGAATCCACGTTTCAAGCCTCTCCTTCACCCTTGTCTGCCTCGCTGCTGTCGAGTCTCGTAAGGCGCCGTGCCGATCGCAGTGGAAAAAAATAAAGAAAGAAAAGGAAAGAAAAGCGCCCATTGCTCGTCTCGATAGTTTCCGTAAGAGCTGTCGATATAATTTCCTTTCTACATGAACGGTTGCGGGAGAAAACATTTCACCCTGAGGCATTTGGAATGCATCCCTACGATCCATGAAAGGGGATGCGGCTTTCGTTATTTTGCGGAAGGATGGAATTCCTGACGTTTTTGACGAAACGTCCGATGTCGTGAAGACGAGTACGCAAGTGGCGAGATAAATTCATCCGCAATCGCGCATGAATAATATTTATCTTGCGACAAGCATTACCTGGTCTCTGTATCCTATGCATTCATACGACATGTTACTTCGTCTGGGTTCTTCTTCTTTTCACCGTTTATAAACGATAGATGTATTCAAAACCGTATATACATAAGCAATTGATATTGATCTCAAATTACGTGCATGGTTTGAGTTTTTAACTAAAATAATATAGTTTTCAAGATTTTGTGAAAAAATTATTAATGCAACTTTTAATAAATGTATACTTCTTGTTAATTAACAAGACGCGAGGAGAAGTGATCTATGCGTTTCTGCGCGTGATGTAACTGCTGATGTATATTATATAGAAGATGACAAGAAGCTAAATGCGGTTATCTGGTTCTCGCCTCACGTTATTTTGTAATTAAATATAAATGAAACAAAACATTAGATGGATGATTTAACCTGCCTGTTAATGAGAACTAACAATTTACATAAAATCTATTATAGAAAACGCTACGAAATTTATAAATGCAAGAAATAATATTAAAATAAATAACGTGCGGAAGAAACAATTTTGCTAAAGTAACTAAAAACTAAATAAATACGAATTTAAAAATAATTGTGTTGGATCAAAGTAATTACATAGGAAATTCAAGCACGATGAGCAGTACTGCAAAAATTTTTAACATTCTAGCAACCAACTTGAACTATATAATTTTTATTATATTTTTATAATATTAACGACATTATTTTTAGATACCTAACTAAATTTTTAGATACTTCAGCAAAATTATTTTCGATATAAGGTCACACACACACAATCACAAAAATAAAATCTTATTTATCCATTTTTGTACAAAACTTTTCCATAAATAATGTAACAATAATGCCATAAATAAAATGCCGTAAATAAAAAGAACTTTTTCATTCCTCAACTTAAATATATGCATCTATATCAGCGTTTGATTTTAATGCAAGTATTATTCATTGTCATGTAATATATGTAAATGGCAAATATATAAAATATTCACGGTTAGAAAATAAGGGAGAACGTAGTAGTAGGTACAGAAAGAAGAATGGTTTAAATAGGAGTCCCATGGCGATCATGAAATACGATTATTACCTTTTATCCCGAATCGCGGTAACTCGGTTGACGAGCGATCGGTTCATTTCATGGCGCGTTACACGCGTAATTTTCGAATATTGCCCTGATTTATCGCTCATATTAACGAGAGAGCGTCAAGAACGTTCGCTTCCACGCTCGTTTCCACGCTCGCTTCGACGACGACAGGACGATCTTCATCGTCGATGGATTCGCAAGAATGAGAATGCGTACCCCTCTAGACGAGCAGCCATAAATATTCAGGAAGGCGCCAACAAGGAGCACAGACCCTCGAAAAAGCGTGTGATCCGGCCGTGCGAGGAATCGTGGAAATCTGATTTGTGTTACGGGAAAGTTTGATTGCCGATGGAATCGGTTGGAGGGTTACGAGTTTCTTTTCACGACGTTTCAAATTCCTTCGAGTAGAAATCCTCCAAATTTAATTACGTTGTTCGGAAAGTAATACCGCGCATTAATTATAGTTAAAAATTTGCCTAACAAATTAATAGAGATATAATAAACTATGAACAAACACTGAATTATTGTATAAATTCTAAATAATAAAAGTATTTTCCCTAATTTGAAGAATTTTCCAAATGAATTTTCCCTTTCCTTAACTTTAAGAACTTTCTTAACGAATTAACGATTTTATTAAAGTATTTAAAAATTTAAATTTTGATCATTTTCTAGTGAGAATGTCTCAGTACTATTGCTATAGAAAATGCAAAACGCTTGATGAGTTCCGACGAATTCCTGTTAACGATTAAAAGTTTACGCGGCTATCAGGGCAAAGAGCCAGAGATTAAGAACGTATGGCGCTTCACAAGCGAAGGCATGTCTCGTGAGTTAGAACGGCAAGTTCCTTATGAGCGTGAGAAGTTCGCAAAAGTTTCCTGATGCAGATATTTGCGTGCTCGCACATCTACGGTACAGAGATGAATACGGAGAACTTACGACAAATCTACTTACGCTGTATTATAATATTGCAGTTGGAATCGAAACGGAAGGATTTTTACAAAAAAATGTTCCTCTTTAATATTTAACAAATTTTATCGTGTTTTCATGAAATTCTGATGAAATTGTGTCAACCACAGACATCTATATCTACTATTACACTAGATCGCTAAAGAAATATACTGGCCGTAACTGTATGATGTAATCTTTAAGAATTAAGTAATCAAAGCCGAATATTTCTTCCCCCCTTTGACTGTAAGAGAGAAATATTCAATTGTAATTTGCCAATTCTTACGGATTACGCCATACTACATACGACCCCGTTTAATTATAATCTTGATTCAATTAATTTTCTTCACCTTTTTCTAGTTGTACAAATTAGAAAAATAAGATAGAGAGTAAATTGAATTGAAGTTAAGGATAATTTACATTGGTAACAGATAATAGAGGAATATGGCTGATCACACGTGGGATATACTACTATTGACCGATGTATATATAAAATAATAGATATACAGATGTATTGATGTATGTGTGGGTAGCCCATATATGTACTAATATCTCTCTAACACCATATATATACGCTTATGAATTTAGTATATACTTTTAAAAGCCATATATTTGAAGGAGGTTAGCGATTTATAGTGTACATAGAAGTTTTTAGTACCACTGGATTTTGTGTCGATCGAACTGTATACGAAATGATGTTTTCACATCGCATAATGAGAAGATTGTAATTTATATTCTAAATAATAGATATCGTGATATTTCTTTCTCGGATCTCGGGAGGAGACGAAGATAATACATACACTATGGCTCGCCAATAGACATTCTACGTTCCACCTTTTCTCGGAAACAGGAATTTTTATTCTAACATAATTCTTTTAGTATCTGGATAAAACCAGACGATGGCGACCATTTCTCATCGCTTGGGTGGGAGTTAAAAAAGAGTTAAAAATACGTGTCGCATAAATTCGTTAGCTCGCTCGCAAAACCTAGTAGTCTTGCCGTATTTATCCGATTTTTTTTTCATATTCATCATGCCCGTGCCACAAATACGAGTAGCAGTAATGCGTTAGAGAGGACGCTGTTAACTCTGACAACTTGGTTCTGACTGATCTCCATGTGTCTATCTCCAAAACCACGAAGTGTCGGGAATAAATCGACACCAGAGTATCGGGTACGAGTAAAGCTGTAATATGGAAAAATGTCTTCGATATGGAATATACAGCAGGACTAAAATCATACACTACCGTGTTTCGCTAGTCCTTTTAATGCGGCTCGTTCGCGATGCGACTGCGAGTGTATGACGTATTGCGGCCAAAAATTGCGAAGCCGCATGGATTCTACCCACGGGTGCAATGACATTTTTACGAGCGCCCCACTGTCCGATGAAAAAACGTTTGTCTGCTATTCTTTCTCCGGCTCTCTGCCACCTTTCTTGGCCGTTTTCCGCCACGCGCCATTTGTCGCGTACGTCGAACCATTATTGACGCAATATCGAGTAACTTTCATTTACGAGCGTCCGCGACGACGATCGCCAGCGGTTGTCGGTCCTCTTCAAAGCGGCCGGCAGTCACGTGTCGGTGGGAACGAATAAATTTTCGATAAACCGACGTCGACGGGCGACGATCGCTCCGATTTCGCTCTATACCGAAATGGCACGGCGCGGCGGCGCGTATCGAGTTCCCGTCGTTGAAATAACGCTGAAATATGCCACGTGTGTGACAGGAACACGTCTGAGCAACGGATAATACAAAAGTAATCCTTGCTTAATGCCACGAATGCGACGGCTCGCAATAAAATTGATACACAGAAAGAAGGTTTTACTGAAATGTTTAAAAATTTAATTAAATAGATATAAAAATAATTTTGTTGGCACAATTAAAATAATTATGTAGAAAAGCTCAAACGCAGTTGTACTAAGAGAAAAATTTTTAGTATATGAAGTTATAATAAAGAAAAGCAAATTGAGATTATAAAAAAATATATAAAAATAGATTTTAAAAATTCTCCATTAACGCGCGATGTGAATATTTTAAATTATAATACGTTGATTACAATATTTATAAAGAAACAATTCAAAAATTTATTCTAATTAATGCCTTTATATTTAAAATCTTATGTTACGGACGGATGAACCGGCAGATAAATAGAATTTAAAATTAAACATTCGTTTATCGAGCTACTTCTACTTAAATTTGTTTATTAATTTTTTCGATCGTCATAAAAACAGCTTTCGCTTGTCCCAAGCCACTTCCTTTCTCCCGGGATGGAAGTTTCTAACTCGATTCATCCAAAATCCTATTCATGCGGCACGCGGGTGGATTGTAATCCGGATAAGAAAAGGTTATCAGCCAGTATCGGTTTCGAGGACAATAACTCACGGCTGAGAAGGACGAAATCTCGTTCTGTTCCGGTAGCTCTCGCGCCCGGGCTCCCTTGGGAACAGCGGGTTTGTAACATTTTGACAGTTCGAGGGCGTTTCGTCCCAGGAGATGCAGCTTCTGGTCTCGTAAGCGTTAACAAGTGGCGAAGAGAAATCGTAAGAGAAAAATGGTAGAAAGAAGGAGAGAGCGAATAGAGCTCATAGATCAACGAGAGCGACGAGCAGCTCGAAATATCGAGGGTCGGAGACTAGTTAGCATAATGTCAGCCCGAAGCGACGGCGAAAAAACGGTGAACGACGGATGGTGAGGGTAGAAGGGGGAAGGAATTTCTTAAAAATGTCAGACCGAACCCTGGTACACCTTCGGGGGCTGCTAGTCGCGCCGTTTTACACATCTAGCTGTAAAATTCCAGGATATCGGCAGTTCAGGATAAGGTGGAGTAGACATGGAAAACGACGTAGACGAAAAAATATAAAGACGCGAGCGAGTTACGACGAACTGAAAGTATTATCGAATGACGCGAGCGAACGATGCAATTTACGTGCAATTTTTCCTTCCACAAACCTTGAACATACGTTTTTCATCGTACGAAAGAATGTTTCAATAAAAAAAAAAACTATTTTAAACTGTTGTCGTGTAAAACATTTAACATGCTCGATTAAAGTGTTAATGAGAGATAGGTATACGTGAATATATCACTGATAAAATATTTACGGCGCGATTTGCAGAATTACTTGTGAATTTAATAATTTTTATGCGATTTTGATTACTCGAACGAAATAAGAGCTTGTGTGCACGACAGATATATATAAAATCACTTATTTTCTAGAAAAAATTTAAATAGAATTTGACATTCGTTGAGTTGAGATAATACTTTTCGCAATGAGTTCTACACAGTGTTTTATAATGTGTTAGTAGCATCATTATTAAATCAATAGTCAATTTAAAGTTTGTGAGATTATTATTTATAATAATTTGTAATTACGTTGTGTGCAAGTTTGATGTAATAGTATTCGGCACGCAATGTACTAAAAGATGTATTTAAATTTTGCATAGAAATATTATAACATATTATATCTATAGTCTCGGTTATATGTATGTTTGGCGCTTTCTCTCTTTTACTTATTTGATTCAAACAAAAATATCTCGTAAAAAAACATTATTAGTTTTTTCTTGAACTCTGCTGCCTCATCTCGTCGTCAAGTATGCTACTTATAGAGGAAAAAGTTTCACAGTAAAGATAAAGTTTATGCCGCAATAAATTTGCATACTATCAGCTAATATCTATCATGAAAAAAAAAACGATTTAATATCGAAATATCTAAAAATTTAATTACATCTAAAAATATAGAAAATCTTATTGGAACATTAAAATAATTATTATATATTGGACGTTGAATATAATGAGCAATGCTGTACAAAGTTTTGATATTCTAGCAACTTAGGTACATCCTACATAATTATATTTTCAGATTTATATCTAGCTAAATTTTTAGACATTTTAGAAAAGATTATTCTTTTCTTATATTACTGGAAGATGTACTGATCGTTTTGAGTGACGAAATCTTCTATATTGTTAAGTATTAAAGGATTATATTTATTTATTTAAATTATTTTCTTAAGCAATAATTTGTTACTTTTAACTTACAAATATGTCAAACTGTATTATTTTAAAATTTAAAGCATTATGTGATTTAAAAAAACCACATCTAATTAATCCATTTCTGTGATCAAATTCAGTTTTAAAGTATAAACAGATTTGTATTAATTATATACACTTGTTAGTAAATAATAAACTAAATTTGAATAAAATAAATGTTTACATTTTTCTTGAGTTAAATTATTTAACTCCATTGTTTAAGTTGAATTAACGACATATCGAATAGAAACAGTAACGTCTATAAAAATTGTTAAAAATAATTCAAATTGGATAATATGACATTATGAATTTAACAGTGTATCCTTTGGCAAATGATCGTGCTCTTTGTGCATAGAACGTGGCTTGTGTTACAAATGTAATTCGAGAGTCCTACCTAATGCATTCGACCTGTGTGCACGTATATCTTGTGGCAATAATCTACACACTGTTAAATTCATAACATCAAATTATACTCACACATAATTAGAGTTATTTTTAATTATTTCTATATATCGTCACTACTTCTACTCAATATGTCGTTAATTTAATTGCAACAGTAAAGTTTAACAATTTAATGCTTCGGTAGTTTAAAGGCTGTGGTCTCTCACACGGAATACAAGAGTTTAATTCCCAACTGAGGTAATATTTGCCACAATAAATTTATTTATAGTTTTTCAGCACATTAACATCTTTCTAATGAGATGCTTGATTGAGCACCAATTTATTAAATTGTTTGTCAATTTAATTAGTGATATTACTACAATAGTTTAGTCGGATTGCGTTTTAAGATCAAAAATAATTTCGGTACGCGGTTTAAAAATACTATATATAACATATGTAGTACAATACATATATAAATTCATACAAAATTATTTCAATACCTAAGATCTAGCTTGACCGTTTAGGGCCTTTATATTTCCTAATTATTGTGTAATCACATAACAGTCTTATTCAATATTTTGTATTGTTTAATAATTAAAACTGAAGAAAATACATTAATATATATATATTATATATATTTGACTCAAATTTAATTTATTAGTTACGTTATTTATTAAATGCAAACGTTAATGTGGATTGAATATTGATTATTTTAAAACTAACCCCCAAAAAATGAATTAAGTTACATTTTGATATGGAAGTTAAAAATAATAAATTATTTAACTCAAGGAATTAGGATTACCATTATTTCTCTGATATTTAACAGTATATGTAGCAATTGTGAATGCAATATGCAGCGTTTGATTGTTCCCTTCGTCACGTTCATTCCTTTTCACAATCAACTTCTTGCAACCGTCCCCCCCCCCTCTCTCTCTCTCTCTCTCCCTCTTCTTTTTCTTTTTCACCCTTTCCATCAGCTTAATCCACAACCGGGAAACTCGATAAAACGCCAAGACACGAGACTGCCATTTTTTTCATCATGATGAGGAAAAGTGGTACACGCGCGCCGGGTTCGCCATCTCGCGCGCTTTATAGCTTCCCATATCGTCGCGCCATTATTGGACGCAAGCGAAATATGTATTTACCTATAAAAGATGTCGGAAGACTTACGTGTGTAGAATAACGGGATGCACCTTGCCGATAATTTTAACCGGCGCCACGCCATTTGCGAGCGAACGCGATGTTAAATTTCATAAGCACAAACCAAGTCCAGGGAGAATACAGAATGCGTTATACAGGATGTCCTATAACAGCGGAATGTGTCGCGTAAAAGAGCATTTCCGGATGATGTATATTCGCACAGCGAGCGCACGTATTTCGCTTTTCCGCGTTCTCGAATGCACTCTGCGAAATATGCTATCATCCAATGTGCGAAAGGACCATTCGCGTCGGATTCGATCTCGATGAACGTTGTACTCTCGTCAAATACAGCTTACCGAGATCAATTTTCTGGAAGGACGCGATTTTCTTCTCCGCCGGAAAAGCGAAAGGAAAAAAGAAAAGAAGGCGATATCCTATTCCCGTGTTATCCGCGCGTCGCACGCAGCCTCAAATCCGCTCGTCTATACGCGGAGAATATGTCGTCTTTGAAAATGTTTTTCTCCTGCTCCGACGACAATTTTTCCGACTATCTCGAGACGGACATAATGTGCCTTTTTCTCGACGTATATCCCTCTCTTCGCACCAATTATCTCTAGTCGACGTTCTTTACGCAATTATCCGCCGAGATGCTCGTTTCATCCCTTGAGAGATTCTGGACTAGTCGACTGGACGGATCTACTCGACCGCTGTAACTACGAAGACGATGTACGATGCTGGCGAGAGCCGCAGTAGTACAGACGTTGTTGCGGTCAGCCGCGCCGGTTTCTGAATAGTTGCAGCCAGATGGAGGCCGACGGATGCTCGCTCTCGGATGGACAGCGGAACCAGTAGCGAAAGGAGGCTTATCCTTTAAGTGATTTACACAGAGTGCGCCACAAGAAAAGCTCAGCCTTATTGTCGCTCGTCGATCAAAGGAACAATTTTTTTTCTACAATAAAATCCAAATATACCGCTGTTCATAACACAATGAATCACAAAAGAGCATATAAATATAAATTTTTTCAGCAATAACAAAAAATATACCATATATCACTAAAGTACTTTCAGAAAATATGAGTATTGATATTAATGGACGTAAATATTAATAAAATTTTATCGAATGTATTTCGTTCAAATAATATTCATTTAATGTGTAAGCGTTAATATTAATTAAATGTACATATTAGATGTAATTATCCGTGATGAAGAAGAGATAATTACCATTAGAAATATAATTTTATAAATAACACATATATTCATACATATACATACATGTGTGTGTAGAATTGAAATAAATTTTACTAAAACGATAATTGTATTATAGTTGTTGAATGAGAATGTCTTTAATTCTTTTTTTTAACTACGTATTTATTTCTCATCGTTTTCTATATACGTTCCTTAAACATCCATTATATATTACAGTTTCTTAATGATAATGACCAAAAGTAAAATAAGAAAGTCGATTTTATGCCGTGGATAAAGAAATAATCGTGAGAAAGCTTGTTAATCTACTTTTATTTTTTGAATTTTTCTCAACAACACAGTACACACGACGAGGTATGTCGTAACTCCAGGGGCCCTTTCATTTCTGCTTGTTTACAGTAGTCTATCTCTAGAACTTAGCAACGTAACTAAAGATAGATGTCTTCAGTGAACCGTAAATACGTTTCTTACTTTATTCCGTTTTATTTCTACGGATAAAAACTCAACTAAATAAAATCAACACAAGATAAAACTTGGAGAAAAATTCAGGACTCGAGGAAACTCAGACCTGAAAAAGGACTAATATGAGGTACATCGATTTTTTGCTTTTCTTACGAAGCTCTTCTGCTTTCCTAATATTTTCATCTTATACCATAATTATGAAAATTTGTAACGGTCTCGTCGAAATTTTAAGTTTTGCATTAAACAAGGCACATCACCGAAGTCTTAGCGTCACTTATGCGATTTGAACGCATCGAAAGTATCAAGCGATCGTGGTAAGTATTACGTTCGCTACTGTCTACTACCGCATACGCGATCTTAATTTACAAACTATTCCCATAATGCCGTACGTGACGATAACCGAGCATAGTTACAAGAGCACGTTCACACACACACACACACACACACACACACACACACAAACGTCGTTAACTATCGTCAACCTCGTACGATCGGCAATGTCGAGTCTTCTGGACACGCAACGTCTGCGTGCCGGTGTAGGAAACTATGCGACTTCAAAAGCCACCCCCGATCCCCGAGCCATCCCGTACCCGCCGGCGTTAATATATACCGGTAGTGTCTGACAGGTGCCTCCTCGCCGGACGGAGCTCTGGGTTACGTTGACACTAAGTTCGCAGTTTACGATCGCATCGCCGCGGTCGATCGCAACACTCGCAACAGTATTGCCCGCGGATGTAAACCGCGTCGTAACCACGGCCATAAAAAAATCATCTTGCATAAAACTCGCAAAGCTGCAAAAGTTCAACATGCAATTTCCGACATTTTATTTCGTTGCCGGAATGTCGCCTATAGAAAATGTTAATACTCATCTAACAAGTATAAAATAACGTCTAAAAAGAAACAAAGGGGCGCGTTGATTTTATTTAATTAAGATTAAGGATTATCTGGATATTCAGATCTTGATATCCATAGAATATTTTACTTAGAATTGACAATTTCGCCCGATTTAGATATTCGGGTAAATAAATAACCGTTATTGCAATTTCTGAACAAATATATTTAGTATCGAGTTATGCATTTGCGTCTTCGATAGCGTCTCTTCTCTGAATTGTGTACACAAAGTTTACGCAAAATTTCAATAACTTTAATATTTTCGTTTACAATAAACTAGATTAACGCATAAAACGCGTTGTACAACGACATTTATTGGTATTTGTTCTGGCATCGTAACGACAATTATAAAAACGACTGCTACAACTATGTATGTATGTATGTAGGGCAGCCAACCCTCACCTGTCACTCAACGTAAAAAAAAAAAAACATCTACCAACATTGATTTTCAGTCCCACAAAAAGAGTCTTTATGAAATACGAATAATTTACGAGCATGGTTCGTATTTGGGCCATCCTCGTAAATGATTCGTACTTCCATAAAGTGATCATTTACTAAGATTTATCTGATAACAATAAATAGACATTTAGTGGCAATACATGCCAAATTTTATGTTCAGAATCAGAAGCTGGGCTGTTACGGACAAACTAAATCTTCGCAAGACTCTCCTGGTTGTGAGAGACTACTTGAGAATTTCAAACTATTGGAATGCTCGATTACAGCTGCATATATCTATACAACACGAAGCAATAACCAAATCATGGCGAAGAGGGCGAATTATGGTATAAGAACAGTCTCGCGTCAGTCTGCGTGTAACATTTCCGACGTAGTAAGCAATCCGCTGTGAGTACACAACTTCAGTGCAAGTTTCTGACTTTCCCCTTTCCTCCTCTGCTGTCCTGCCGCCTCTCACAGCTATCTCTAATCCCTCGTCACTCAAGCAATATTAAACCAAGTTTTCAAGAGTCTTACGCGAATATATACGCACCACAATTCTATGCGCGCGCGTAGAATCGCATTCGAACACAAAGCAACGGTAGAATTAAGTTTTAGTAGAATAGAGAATATACAGGCTACTTCATTCAATCGAAATATCCCAACATGAAAGCGTAGCTTTCAGACAAGATTTAAATCCCAGATTTTGGTTTTGCGATTATATTGGATGCAATAAATCATGTACCTTGTATTTAAATATAATTTCTTCAGGTTTCTCATAATACACGTCATAGCCGTTTTATTGTATACTTTTTATACGTATATATTTAATAAATTTGAAACATATATTCTTTTCATAATAATAAAGTTAGATAAAATTAAGTTAAAACCTTTTGCAAAAATTTAAATGCACTTTGGAGAATATTTTTTCATACGTAGAATATTCTTTTCATAAGGCACACATATAAGAAAGCTACTCAACTGGAGCTACAATGTTCTCCCATAGAACTCAGCGTTAGAACAGTAACTTTTGCTTCATGCTGTATAAAGTGCAGCGATGACGCCAGATGCAACTTTACCCGAATAGAGTACCGACTTTCCGCGAAGCTCCTATTTCCGCCGCCTCATTCGCCGACAATCCCTCATTCTTGGACCAATATGCAGGTACTGGAAGGAAGTTTGCGGCCAAGTGTTCGCTAAGTTTCGACGAGCCTTACGTGCCCACCCTCATCATACTTCTCTCCCGTTCGCTGGACGCACAACGAGCAACAAAGGATCGCTTCTCGCTTGTTGCTTCATAATCCTACCAAAGAAAACGCCGACAGCAATAGCCGACGGAAGAGGATCTTATTTCCTCCATCTTTCTCCTTCTCTTCCACCGTACAATAATTAATCTGCGGTCTAAATTATATGAATTGTCTTGCCTTATTTCATGGAGAAATCAGAATTTCGCACGAGGATTTAAATTGATTTAAATGAAACAGTGTGTCTCTTCGTGTATAGTGACTGCTACGATTTATTACTGAAGTACAAAACATTCGTTTGGGTGAACATTATTGAAATATTATCTTCTTGGTGTTCTAAGTTGAATATTCAACAAATAGCAGGTAAATGTAAATGGACAGAATATTACAATTATAATTTAACAGTCTATAAATTTATCAATAAGGTATAAACACGCTATTTAAATGCAGAATAGATTGAAGAATAATGGTATGTGAATCTCATAAAAATGTATAACGTTGTATCGTTTCACTAATATTCACTGTCAACTAAAAAAAAAAAATTGCTCGCGCGAACAAAGAAGGAGCTATCACTTATTTATCAAAGATTTTCTGTTTTAACGTTTAACATCGTGATTATTTGTTTTGCATGGCGGAACGGCTAGATTAAAAAGAATGCAGGAAAAAAAAGATCAAATGCGTACCTTCGCTTTGTGAAGATAGTCAGGACACGTATGAACCGCTCGGTAGTTTATTTTTAATCGAAGTGTTTCGAAGCGCTCGCCGATAACGGCGAGTCATGCTCCAAAGGACGATGGTGAGTCTCATTTGTGGAGGAAAAAGCCATTATTTGTCGCTGTATATCAGATAAAAAAAGCGACAAGTCGCTTCACGAAGCGTTGAGACGAACGTTAATTAATGAACTACGGCTCCGTCGCGTCTAATGTTTGCGTCTTATTTTCAGCGAGCTATCGAACGTATTCACGAGCATTACATGCACAATTTTTTTAAAACTATAGATAATAAAATTCGCAGAGTCATTATACACGCGTAATCATCAAACCGAGTGTGAGTGTGAAGTATATTATAACATATTAAAATAAAAATATGTAATTCTAGAATATCTCGTGAATTGAATATATATAACAAAACAACAGCAGTAAAAAAATGTAAAAATAATTTACAAAAATGTCATAAATCTATCAAGTTTTAAATGCGGTGAGATTTTTGTTGGTACTTAATCAAACTTTTACTGTCTGTCGAAAGGTCATCTCAAGAATCCATGAAACATTCATTGGAAGCTTCAGTGCCGCCTCGAAGATCAAAGGTTCGTCACGGTTCGCTCCGCACGTGACGATAGTAAATTCTCTACAATTAAAATATCTTCGGAGGCGCCGCGCATAACCCACACCGGCTCTCCTCATCTTTCTTACCGCTCTAAATCATGCACTACCACGGAGATCTTTTGCAGACTTCAAATTAAAATTATTGACCGACATCCTTGCCTCCAAGAGCTCGTAATTCATTTTTCAAAGGAATGAGAATATTCATTGAAAATAGTAAAAGAATGAACTCTCTCGTGTCTCCCGCACTAATCGCGACGAAAGCATGTTAGCCATGCGGCGCGGCGACGTTGTCGCATGTAGGTGTTAATTGCCTGACTATAAAAAATAGCATGTGTGATCTATTATCGTTGTAGAAACTCGTGTTGATTAATGAGAACACATATGTTTCTGTAAAGATTAGCACAACAAGAACTGCAAAATGTTCACTTATTTATACTCCACTATGTGAACTTAAACTTTAGCTTCTCATTCTCGCAACGATTATGCAGTTTACAGTGTTTCTTTTAAATTATTATATTATTAAATTATTATTAAATTAGTATATTTTATTAAATTTCAATGTATTAAATAAATGAAATAATGCATAAAGAAATTAAATTTCAAAACAGAACACATACAAAATGGAACACTACTTCATGAAACATTTTTTTTAATGAAGCAGCGTAAAAGTCATAAAGCCAAATCGGATTTTCGCAGCCGTATCATTTATTATGAAACGAAATAGGACTGCGATATTTTTTATACAGCGTGAAGAAGGGGAACAAAGGTCGTTTCGTCCGACATCCGAGTCGAAATCGCCAGAAGAAGAAAGATAACTTCCCACGCACATTTCTGAAAGTGTCAAGGCGACGCGTCACCCTGGAGGTCACGTCAGCCTCGCGGCTGATGCCACACGACCGTCCCTAGAGACAACCTGGGATATTCTGGAGCAGGAGCGCGCGTGCCTTGTACGTTTCGACTCTTCTCGTCGCTGTATGTATGTATGTGTGTGTGTAATACGTATGTATATCGCCATGTCTTATCACACATACGCGTCCATACAGAAGAGCGTCGCACGCCCGGAACCATCTGAACGCCCGCACCGTCGACTATATGATGGATGCGTCGGGTTTGACGTAACGTAATAGGTACAGGCACGTCAGGGAGTGCACTCACATCCCTCTTCTTCACCTCTTTGTTTTAATACACACCTCATGGCACACACTGCGAAACGCTCATATACGTACGGTGCGCGCCTCATTTTGCCGGAGGAGACACCGCCACCGCGATTTAAGGGAAGATACGTCGATCCCAGAGTAGATTCTTCGCAAAGTGTACCTCGGAGCATCCAGGGCTCGAGAGACCGGTTATAAAACAGCAGCTAGGCGCGGCGAGGACGACGACGGGGGAGGGAGGGCTGTCTCATGCAGTTTTGTTTATGACATATCTGATAATACTGATTTTACGCGGGCAAGTTTTATGTACCTGTATAAGCCATGACAAACTGCGAGCCGTTGAGCTAAAAGTGGATTATAATTATTATTCGCACGGTAGAAACATTTTTGCGAACTTAATACCGACACGCACTGGTTTTAAACATTATTTATACTATTCAGGATGAACTTGTTAAACATGAAAATTTGCCGTTTACATCTGCAGTTAAATGGCGGAACGCTCCACATGTTCTGTGCAGAACTGTTTTATCGATTTGTCCTCATAGTTGTATCCGACGAACCGACGATGCCTTTATACAATTCTGTCGACTTGTCTATATCTAGGCCTATATAATTCAGACTATAGACGCTGCACAAGTAGATGACGCAAAACACTTGGATTCTAGCTTTACGATTATAATTCTTCTTACTTCCGCTTCATTTCCTGTGTCTCGCAAGTATATTTTTTCACATTTTTACGTTGTATAGTCGTTTCGTTCATTTTGTGTGACGCAAAAGTTCACAGTAAAGTACAGTGAAGAATCAGTAAAGAATATCGTTGTCGCAATCAATATTCAATAATTACATTTCTGTGTTTGTATTCTTGCTTTAAATAATATATGACCTAAATCATTTCAAATCTCGCGTGACGTTGAACAGCACATTTAAGGGTATAATAAAAAATTAACTTTTAGAGAAATCAAATATAAATTAAATGTTTTTCTATTTTCGAAATTTGTGGTAAAAGGTATAGTTGATTGAAATTTTCCAACTTTCCGTTTAACGCCACTTCTAGACAAACTTATATCCATCGCTGTCATATCTCCCTGAACACGATGCGATGCACGCAATCTGGAAATGCGCTCGACCGCAGATCACTCAAGCTATAAGCAAAGAACGTAAAAAAATATGGCAAGTAGAAGTGGAGAAGAAACACTGGAAGATACACGATCGGTGTATCAGGGATCAATAAATCAGGGCGTGTACACTCTTTTGTTGCGAGGGTGGCACCATCGTCGTCGTCATCATGCGTGTCTTGATGGTGCACATAAAATACGACCCAATTTCACGGTGCAAACCGCGAAACAATGATATTGATTTTATTTCCATATCGACTTCGAGGGTGGCCAAGCACGATGCGGACGGAGGGATCGGTTGGATCAGCGGTCTCAACCGCGGTAAGAAGGACTGAAACGGAGGAGGGAGAGACGTTGGAAAAGCAATGGTTCAAAGGAGGAGGCGGGTGCGTCCTGGGCCGGAAAGTTCTGGTGCGTGCGAGGGGGATGCGAACGCGGGTCCTAAGGGTACATATCGAGCGACGAATGTCGGACGTTCAGCGTGCACGTCACGTAGAGATGGAGTCGCTCGCCGAGGTGAGACGGAAGAAGCGGAACAGAGACATTGTCGGCGACGATGCCGATGGAATGAGGAAAAAGGATGGGAAGAGGGGAGGAAAGGGTGTAGGGGGGGCGGGGGTGGATAGAGGAACCACTGGGAGTTACAGGGTGAGTTTATCCGACAGCCCTACGCACGCTAGCATAATTAAGAAAGTTCCGTCCGCGGGAGTTTTTTCCCGGTGTCTTCCGCCATTGTTATTCTTGGATCGTAACGGCGCCAATTAAGCCAACCGAATAGCGCAATAGTGAATTTCTCACGAAAGATTTACGGCTGACATTGCATCACGATGTCGTGACTAAGCCAGGATCAACGTTACGAGATTATGTGAATCGCTCGTGAGAAGACGTGAGAACAACAGCAGCAAGCGATATTAACATTCAGTCGACACGCTTGCTTTGGCAATGCGCTAAATTTGTCGTATTACGCGAAGATATTTTGTCAGCGCGTAGACTGAAAGAATTTATACGATTATCTAGAATTCTTGATTCACGAAAACGAACAAAATCGAACGAACTAGCTAATGTAAATAAATTTCACACGTTATCGTATCATGCCATTGTTGCGAAATCAGCTGTATGCTTTCATATAAAAGCATCATATTACATTCATGTGCGCCTCGTAAAATCATGTGTACTGTTCATTCTCATAAATTCGCCAGTCTAACGTATGGTGTACGGTGTATGGTGTATCTGAAAATAGATTACTACGAAATCGCGATTTTTGTAAAATATGGCTGTACACAATATACGTATACATACTCATATATTATGCAAACACGTACACACAGGGTGAGTCAACAAAAACTGTTCTATTCAATCGGAACAAAAGTTCGTAGCTATTTTACGTGTCTCACGTCTCTATGTTCAAAAAAAGTAATTAGCAATTATTTCATTCGATAGAGCAAAGTTTCTGCTTAACAAAATCAAGCTTTTCATTGAAGTATGATAATCTTCTTAACAGAGTCATAAACAATCAAGTAAAAATGTTCCTTGTATTTAATTTACAATAATTCAGTAACAATAAAAGGATAGAAAATTTTTATTGGTTCACCTGTAATATGTAACAACAGTCGTTTAATGTAATGCATGTGCATAAGGAATTTCATTGGCCCATTTTCTTATGCATGAGTCAATGGACTAATCAAATTCTTTATGTATATGGTTTATGCGTTATGCAAAAGTGTGTGCTGCGGCCTTAAGTCTTCATTAGTAATATAAAATCTTTTACTTTTCATCCGCAATCTGAATCCTTGAATTTCAGTGCAAGCTTTATATTATTTCGAACTATACAAAACTGAACAAATTCTTACATATGTAGGTACTTGTGAAAGTTTTAATAACGTGCTTTTGTGATTACAGAAGTGGAATTGTATCTTACTTACTTTTTACAGATTTAAAATTATCACGAGAGAGAGGGAGAGAGAATTGACGATAAAAAAGTCTTTATAGTTCAATATTGTCGACGAAGGATTAAAGCTATACCAAAATCTCTTTTTATAATTCTATCATCTCCGTAATTGCATCAATAACATTAATTACAAAATCTAGCACGATATAGCGTGTAACATGTCGATCTTCTTAAAGCTGGTTCTATATTGGTCGCAAGTCGATCGCTTGTTCGACATCAATTTTAAAACTGATTGATTTGCGACTAATGTAGAACCAATTTAAGACGATTCCCGCATAGATCTGACCATCATCCTCAGTGTAGCCTCGGTCCAGCGGATAGTTAAGCGGATAGAAGGAGATTACAGACAGAGCTTGCACGGAAATGAACATCGAATGATCGCTTGTGCGAAACGCTTTTCGTTCATCCCACGTCGCTCCTGCGCATTGTGACCACCGAGTCGCGGAAGCGAAGAAATATACCGCAGACGTGTTTTTGCGAAATATCGGCTTTCCGCGGCGGCACGGAGGTAAAATTCCGCTGAAAAAAAGCCATTGGTCGTTTCGACGGGCTTATCCGCGCTTCTCGATTCGTACACGCACCACCCGCTACGGTAGTATTTCGAATTGACTTTCATATAATCGACGTACACGCGCCGATTATGTTGCATGTAGAATGTAGAGGATTTTTTCAGTTACATTTCCCGCTGCTTCCGGCACGAGAGACTCAGCTTTTATACAATACTAACCCGCAGAATTCTCTGATCGATGCATTCAATCCGGGACCCTGCAGGGGTTGATTTATAACGGATAATTATAGAGACTCTTGCAGGTGTCGAAAAAATTTTTCTTGAATCATATATTTTTGCACGGAAGATTTTGTAGTAAAAATATGGATAGCGAGTAATATATTTATAGTATACGAGTAGCTCGCGAGGAAATTTCAGCAGAAAATAGAACTTTTTATTTTAAGTATTCCTTAGAAAAAATTATAATAAATGTTGATAGAATTTTTTATAACGATATTCGTTTAAAATATTGTTACAAACATATCATATTTGTAGAAACAGAGAAAATGAAAAATATTTTAAGGATTCATGTGAATTATTCGTGCACAAATCATATTGGATCATTTTTTCTCAAATTATCTGTTTTCTTATTATATCGCAAAACGAAAACAAAAATGGATCTTGGAATAAAACCGCAGACAATATTTTTCAGTTTAACATCACGGGTGTGCATTGCATGAAATAAAAGTTTGTGCCGCTAGGTTGGACGACCTGATAACTATGGTAACTACTTGCGGTAGTCGGTTAACAGGCAGAATTCCTATACATATCCGCGCGCTCGCGCAGTCGAATACAATAAGGTGAACGCACTCGACCTTGTCGTGTACTGTTGCGGGGTCACGTCGGAAACGCGGATATTATAATACATCGAGATGAGAAAGAGCTCCCGAAAGTCGTTCACTAAACATGAAGCTCGCGATGTCGCTGTTAAATCGACATGGGGACACGACTGCTTGATACGCATTTAACAAAATATGCATGCTACATTCACGCGGTATTTATTGCCCGACTGTTTTATCTGCCGATATTGTTGCCAATAATACGGCGGATATTGAAGCGGCAGCGTAATGTATATTTGTTCCAAAGACCATTAATATTAATTCCATTATCGAGTAGCACTGCAGTTAAATGACCTGATAATTTTTTCTGTTTTTTAATACCACAAATAATTTCGACAATATTTTAACTTATATTCCTTTATACACGTGCACGCATCGAACTTTGAAGAACATATATGTTATGTACACACGCGAATTTTCTGCGAAAAATTTTGCGAAATCATCAACAAACGGAAATCTTCACCGCAGTACTAACCGTGCGCAAGTTTTTCCCAGCAGAAAGGCAACATTGATTTAAGATAACGCCGAGACGCCAGGAGTTGACAAATTGCCCGAGACTCGAAAACCGACGCGGATAGAAAGGCATCGTAAGACCGGCCGAAGGTGAAGGGTAATATGTCGCGGATGGAAAAGAAAGGTTCTCCGACACGAGATCGACGGCGGGGCATGCCGAGAGACAGGAAGAATGGGAGTAAGAGGACAATAGGACCGATAAATAAATCCGTAATCGGTGGTCCACGGGTTTACCCTGAATGGCTCGATTGGCTCCTAAAGGTGATTTCCAGGGAAAGAAAGCGGGTTTGGGTAAGAAAAGCTCTTTCACGCTCTTCATCTCTCTTCTTACTGCCGCGTTCGACCATCGGTATATCTTGCCGAAGGGCTTTACTTTTGCCGGTACTTTCCCGTGTCCCTTTCCACCTTTTTGCACCTTACCCTTTGCTTCTCTGTTATTTGCCGCCGATTCGTCGTCACCGGATGAATCCGTGCACGTGAAAAATGACGACAAGAGAAGAGCCAGTAATTAACTTCTCGCTTTTTCACTTTGCTTCATTAGTTTTGAACGTGGTGTGCGTAAATAAAATATTTATTTACGAAAGACCGATTATGCATGTGTAATCTTGAAAATGACTGTGTGTGTGTGTGTGTGTATAGAATTGAACAAAACTCTGTTTAAAAAATCATCCTATCACAATAAAACAAATTTTAAAGCTGAAACTTGGCTCTATAAATGATATAACTATCAGCTCGACTGCCAAATTTTAATATGTACATATAGACGTGATATAAATAGTGTTACAAATTTTTTTCCAATAAAATGAATATGCATAATTGAATAAACTATTTTATAGTTGTAATAACTATAAAGTAATTTATTTTCTTTATAGTTGTTAATATTATATCTCTTTCTCTAAGTGTTAAAAAGCTAAATATGGATGTGAAAATAATTTTATCAAAATAATTACATATGTAGAACGTTTAAGCGTTGATGACAATACTGCAAAATATTTTAACATTTTATCAACAAGTCCTATTTAATTATTTTGATGGCTTAAATAAAATTATTTTCAGATCTATGTCTATATACTAAGAAAAAATACATTAAATTTTAATAAATATTTATTTGAATAGTTAGCTAAATATTTACTCAATAAAATAATAATTAAATTAATGCTTCTTGTATCAAATAAATATATCTTTATATTTAGTCAATATTTTTGGTTAGTTAAACAATCAAACGAATAATTTATTAAAATTTATTAATATATTTTTCAGTGTAGCTATAAATTTTAAATACTTTAACAAAATTGTATAAAATTTAGTTTTAAATATATGAGAATTTTTTTTAGACATATTAGATTTCAGATGAATAACATTTTCAAAATGTTTACTTAAAGATTGAATTTCGTGATTAATTACAATTGGTCTGACATTGTCGTTTATTCCACTCTCTTTCTTTCGCGTTTATTCCAATTTACTGTTCGAGCTGCTTCCATAAAAAAAAGGTGAATTAAATGACTATCGCGCGACTAAGGTCGCGTGCGGTCGTCTAATCGCCGAACCTGTTAACGTATCGCCGCACGTCCGCGCGACTCTAAATTCACTGTACAAGAAAGTCGAATTAGCATGCGAACCGTAGTACATTCCATGAGAAATACGACCCTAATACCTTACTTCCATTTGCGTAGAAATGAATTGTCTGTATCGCCGGTCCCGTACTAAGTACAGAGATAAGCGTGGTAAACGAGTACCAATTATCGCACGAGAACCACTGTGCGGAGTATTTGTGGACAATCATCATCGTCGATGACAATATACAAAGTGTCGAGAAACAACGTGGCATTTTATTACATTGAACTTAATCACTATGAAGCAGATTAAGAAACTTAATCTTCAAAGTCTTTATTCCTGAAAATTAAAACTTCACGATAGATAATGGATAAAGATTTTCTTTCTAAGAAAAAATTCAGTTTCTATCGGAGGAACTGGAAGTCGGTGACCCTATACAATACGTTGTATTCGCTCAGAATTATTTGCCGCGTGAAAGTTGTGTGTATCGCGTATACGACTACTATCCGAATCGTCGTTCATGATTTCCTTTCTTTAATCTGCCAGATATCGTATGAGCCGCGTAGTTTACTGCACATGCCCGTATCTTCACCCAGGGCTCGTTTCTTTCAATGATAGAGACCATAATCGCGCGTATCCTACTTCCGTTTAAGCCGGATAAGCCGAGACTCGCCGCTGGTGAGAAAGAAAATATCTGGCGCCGACGGCCAACCGGAGAAACTTTTTCAATCTGCCGTCATTATGTGCGAGTTTAGTTCACGTTGGTTCACCTCTGGTTAACTACTCTCCTCAGCCGCGCACGGCTCTTTCTGCGATGCTCGAACTAATTTCCAAGGAGACGGGCGATGGACTTCGAAGAGCTGCGAGGTAGCCGCGAGGGAACCGCCATTCTTCAAGGAACTACCTACCACACCAAACCGGAAGCGAAAAGTAATTCATTAAAGTGTACGACTTCCGAAGATACTTTATTCGGTCTTTAGCGTGACTAGGAACCACCCATAATCCCATGAATATCGTCGCATGGCGTTCATAGAGTAACGCGCGAGCTGATTTATATGGCATAAGAGCCACAATCAGGAATACACTACGCTATGATTTATGCGAAACCTAATCATTGAAAGAAAAATTATGTGATCTCATTATTTAGACAAATTTGAAACGAAATTAAGTCCTTAGGTAAATCATAGAATGATATATTATCAGATTAATAAAATTCATACAGATAAGTTTCTTGAAACTCTCAATCTTCAAACGCGTGTGAAAAGATTTAAATTAAGAGAACGACGATAAACCTTAAAATTTGAATATTAACAATTTTCATAATTTTTACGATACAGATAGGCAAATTAAGTCTCAAGATAATATATGATCGCATAATCTTTTAGTAAGACTCGCAGTTATCAAAGAAATAATAAGAGTAATAAAGGTTCTCGATAGTATAATACATTTTTCTCTCTTTCTCCTCCCTTCTCATAAAGAGACTGTGAGTTTAATTATCATGCAACGCGTATATTCGAAAATTAAACGTAATTCCCCTGGAAATATTAATCAATAGGACTCCTTGAAGATTCATCCGGGGGACTTATTCCCCTTCCGGTCGCTGAAAATGCATGCAAGAAAGAAAAAAAGAAGAGGAACGGCCAAAGGAGACCGAAAACAAATTACAGTAGTCCGTCTCCTTCCGCCGCACGCGAAATCCCGCAGCGTAATTTTCCCAACAGCGAAACCTCCCTGCCAAGCTTTTCCTCGTCTTTTCAGAGCGACGCTGACGAGACACTTTCCTTTCTATAGCGAAGAATCGTTCGTTAGTCGTAAACCGCTGTCGAAAGACTCTCGACGAAAATACGTATTACGCGATGCAGCCACGATGGGCTGTAAAATCTCGCGGAAAAGTTAACATCTCGTCTTTACGAAAATTTTGCCAACTTCGTGAACCCGCTACGCCGTTCTTCTTTGAGTGAATTCTCGATTGGAAATTCGACGCTTATTTCGTCATACAATCACAAAGTTAAGCCGGTATTTCGGGCTCGTCGTCAGTTTATCCTGCTGAATAACATGAGATGCGCGAATACTTGCGAGATTGAATTAATTTGCGAAATTGAAAATGCGGGATAAGCCATCATTCCATTTTCATGCCAATGTGATACCGTTACAACTACGCTATCAATCCCCAGAACATTGTAATATATTCAAAAGAAAATTAATTAAAATTTGAAAATTTTAATAAAACTGATAATATTCAACATGTATGAAAAATATGAGATATTATTTAAATAGATCAAGCTAAAAAGATTTAATATTATTTGTTTCAGAACGTTGTTCGCGCCTCTCTCCCCCCCTCCGACAAGAAAAATAAATTTAATATATTCAAGAGAAAATTAAGATTTGGAAGTAAAATTTGAAAAAATACAGATCCGTAATAAAATTGCTAATATTCAACTTTTACTACTATAAATATACGAGGTGTTAGTGTTTAATTAGATCAGGGCATTTTAAGATTTAATATTTGTTTCAAATATTAAGCTTTCTCCAAGAAAAACAGCACGTTGTCGGGCTTTACTAAATCTGCGTAACAAATGGGCTCGAAATGTAATTACATTTCAAACCAGACGCTAATTAATATCACCGCACAAAATCGTTGCTAACATTAATAAACTTGGCCTTTCAGTTTCGCTGAATAACAACGGTATATAATTGTATTGTCTGCATTGTGATACGCTACAGATGTACATATATCATATTATATGTTAATTTTCAACGAAAGTCTGACAATTCAGTCATATCTGCGATCATCTCGTGCGGCTGTGTCCACCGACATATCGAACAATCGGAACAGCCAGACGAACGACCGGCGTACGTTTTGCGGCGAATAAAGAGCAACGTATTTTGCGATTGCCGCTGGGAGGGCTTTTCGCGCGACGATGGAAGGAGACGGCGCGGCGGCAAGGAACAGGCGGGACAGAAGAAGGAAAAGCCGCGGGAAAGCTGCGATCCGATGAAAATGACAATGCCTCGCGGGCACACGTCCGACATTTTCCATCGCCTTCTCCTCTTCCTGTCTCGCCCTTCTAACCCCCCTCGCCATCCTTCACCTTCCGCTGAAAGCGAGTTTCGTAATAATCGGACGAGAAAGAGTGAGAAAGAAGGAGAGAAAGATGATCGACCGTCGCGGTTCATATAATATCCGGAATATTGGGTGGCGAAGGGGTAGAAAGGGGCTCGCTTCGAGAAAAACGACGCGGGATCATAATAAGTAGAGACGAGAACGCGGAAGGCCGGAGGTCGCCATCGATGGAAAAATCGCGATGGTCCTTTTCTTTAGCATTCTTCGCTTATATATCATTGTTGCTGGATAATGAAACGCTATACCTATTTGCGCTTGCATTTGTCAAGTCTGGCTTCCGTGATTATTCGCGTTCTGATTTTCAAATGTATCACCGGAAATGCATACGCTCTATCAGCAATAAATGTTTCACTCTGGCTTCCGGAAATCCAACATGTTGCTTCTCGCAAGAGATACAAGAGAGATATGCAATATATTATAGGTACACGGTAAAAAATTGTTTAATAATATTTAGAATCGGTCCATTCAAGTTATTGTTAAAATTTTGTGTGGGACACTTTTAACATATCCATGTGTTAATTTAATATATATATATATATATATATATATATATACTGTAATTATATTATTTGAATATTTTGTGATAAATTGATATTCAATACTTCTTAATGTTAAAATAATACAATTCATGAATAAGTGAACAAATAATATAAAACCGTCTTACACAAACTGGCTATGTCGATTATCATCGCATGCTTCGGTGATCAAATTGATAAGACACCCGCGCGGAATGAGGTAGATCCAGGTCCCGACTTAAGATGATGTTTTTCGCAACAAGTTATTCACAGTGACTTAAAGATGCTTATTAACATAAGTATAATATTACACTGCCTATAATCAATTTAATTAACGATATTGTGATATTATGTACTCCAACTTCAATCTAAAAATTGTACTTCAAGACCGATAAATAATTGACGCGTAATTTTTTTTAAACTGAAAATGATAAAATTTCAGACAAAATATTATCAGGCACTCACTTTGATCGAATAATAACTCTTTGATGAATAACATGAGGGGGAGGGGGGCACAGAGAGAAAAGAGAGAAAAGAGAGAAAGAGAAAACGCTTTTCTCTACATTATTTTAAATAATCTATATAATCACGTTATTTTTAAATAATATTTATATACGGTTGATTATATATAATTTAATTTAAATTTAACACATTATTGCGTTAAATTAAATACATTTTATGTGTCCTAAAAATATGGTCCCCTTAAATTCTATGGTAATTTAATACAAAATGAATATGTCAAAAAGTAACACAAATATTATATTAAAATCTTAATACGCGAAAAATATAATACTAACATAATTGTAAGCAAATTGTGGAAGCGTATTTCTTCAGAAAATTTAATATCTATAATATGAATTAAATAAAAATGTGTTCAAGATAAATAAATAAAATACGTGTTAATTTATTATAAAATCGTGTTTTAAAATACATTATTTTATATTTTTTCTTTACTTATTCATGAACTGTATTATTTTAATATTAAACAATTTTGAATATTAATTTAACAATATATTTGAATAACACAATCAATTAGTTTGCGATATTAAAACAAATATTAAAAACGGCTTCTAATAAAACCAAATCATAGATATATTAAAGACATGTATTAAAAATCCAACACAAAAATTTTAACGAGAATACAAATACAAAATATTTTCTACTCTGCAAAATTTAAATAAGAACAAATTTGCGTAAAAATGTTTTCCATTTTCCTGCAGTCAAAGTCTCACTACAAATACTTTGAAGCGTTTGATGGACCCATCAGAAGAAAGAATTTTATAAATTGACCATTAGAAAACGCTTCAAAGCATCGTGTCGATCTTTATCAAAATCTACTTTAAATGTGTACCTTAACCTGTATATGGCTTCTTGAAAGAAAAGAAAATTCTACGAATTTCTCTTTTTACTATACTAAAATTGCAACTTTATGACATGTTATCTGCCTCTAGATTTTTGATTACTCATTGTACATTACGCTGTCGCGCGTTTCAAGCTTCAGTTGCGATTTTACGTCCTGCACATTGGGCGAACGCGCACGTACCGTACCACTCGACAGCAGAGTGACGCGTACAACTGCAGCTGCAGGCGCGCATGATGGTCAGTCACGTTCATAGATGGCCCGTCGCACATGGAGCGCGTTGTAATGTCACGGTACGTGCCGCGATTACCTCTCGTTGCGAGAGTAGATAAAAATTCTCTCCTCGGGATTTAATTCCAACATATTAGTGAAAGCGAATCCTCAGCTCATTCGCGCGCGGCATCGATATGCGGGCGATTATATAAACAGTTTTTCTTTCCACAATTTCTCCATGTTGAACTCGTCATTATAGAGAAACGCACGCGACCATGCACGAGAGGTGTAATGAGGAATTAATTGGAATTTAATTATCTACTATTAGCTGCTAATCGTACATCATGCTGATGAGGATACTATTACATTTAAGCCGAGCGAAGAATTCCGTTAATTACAGGTTCTGAAAACTTCATTAAACGTTGACGAGTTTTAGTATATTTTTGTTCAATACTTTTTCCAACGAAAAATTGACTTTCAAAAGAATCCGTTATTTATTATCGATATTAAAATTCTGGAATGCCATGCCACATTGATGATTGGAGAGAGTAAACGGTGTGTACTATAATAAATAAGTGAATCGTTTGCAATTTTTTTTCATTAATGTATTCTTCAATGAGCACATATCCAACAAACACTTTCGATTATTTGTATGGTATCTGTATTTATCGAAAGTAATACCTGGGGGATTCCTTGCCTTCATGGCCAGTCGCCATGTCGTTCCGCCAATTCCAGAAATCTTTTACTTCGCTCGAGATTCTCAACCTTTCCGGAAGTATATTCCGGAAGTTCACAATTTTCTCACGACACTTTCACAGTTCGCCGATAATGTTCGACCAACGACACGAATCATCTAAAGTCTCAAAGTTCTAACAGTCATAATTCGATGTGATAAAAAATGCAATCACAATGATCAGATATTATATGCATTCGAACAATCATATACTAGTAATTTATTTACATTGCACGATATTACACTCGATTCGTCCGATATCTTACAAGTGATATCGACAGATATTGAAAAGTATATTGGATGAAGTTCTACTCGAAGATGTCCCGACAGACCCGATCGATCTATCGAATCATAACTGGTACATAACGTGTAACAGAAAAGTAAATGTTCCAATCGGTAACAATTGCCACGACATGGCAGAACGATAGCGGAAGTAGTTATAAACTGGTAATAATTCGAAAATGTGCGAATGCGATTCGACATCGATCCGAAATTGCCGTAGAAGTGTGACACGTGCTCCACCACCGCAGCTCGCTCGCACGAACCGGCGATTTATCGCGATTTATTCCGGCACGAGAGCCACGAACGCACGATTCACGTATTGAATACCGTGTGGCACACCAAGTTGGCAGAATAACGTCGACGGCAGGTCGAAAACGTTCTCCAGTTATTCTCATGAGTCACATTGCCGTTTTCTTTTTTCGCACATAATTTTAATTTCTTAAATATTATATATTTTGTTCGTAAAATAAATAAAAAAGAGAAGACATTTCCTTCAACACCTCTTTGTGCAAGGAGTTTCAAGAATTGTTAGCTTCAAGTACCGAAAAGTCACTCTATACAATTTAATTGTTCATTTCTCCCCACTCTCCGACAATACGTCTCTCGTTGTCGATCATTTCTGCGAACTAACTTTCAATCCATTCTACCGACAAATCTTCGCACTTCCACGTCGTTATTCCTCGATGGAGCTCAGCGTTGTGCAATGGTGAACGTTACACACTCGATGGTAGCCAATAACAGTTTCGATTTAAACATCGACGATCGCATCTTCGACATTATCTTCATAATTAAACTCAACTTAAAATTATTATAAAAATATGCTCCAATTTAATCTGAGATGCACGCAATTGATTACTCGCGATATCAGACAGCCTCATCACTCATTCATCAACATTTTCCGGGGTGAATATGTCATCTCTACAATTATTTGACAATTGTAAAATCCGAAATGTTTGGTGATCGATCGCGAATTTTTTCAATGTACAATTTCTTAAATGCGTTCTCAACGTTTGGCGGAGAAAAGGAAAGAAAAAAAAAATTAGATGAGCTATCCAGGCAAGAACGTGCGGCTACGCGCACTGCATGTGCACGCGCGGCTCGATGAAAAATAACGTGCGAGTATGACGGCGCACGCCGCGCTACTGACGACGCCTGGCGTCGCGGCGCCACGCCGTGAGAGAACACTCGGCGGTGCACGTTCGCGCAGGCGCCACCGACGCCGGTTCGTTGACGTTTTTCCCTTTTCTTTTTCTCGTTTCTTCCTCCTTCCTTTTTTTACTTTTTATCGCGCGTGCGAATGTACATTCGTCTCCTTCCCTCCCCTTCACCCTCCTCCCCCTCCCCTCCCCCCCTCTCCCCGCCACCGTCAAATCGAAAGTAAGGTAAAATGATTCAGCGCCGGCATTTTTCGCGAGACGGGAAGGCAACAGAATTCGGCAAAGCGAGAAACATCGGCATCCTCCGTGTGTTTATTACGTTTTCATAAAATCTCGGCGGGGGATTTATTAAGCGCGCGTGGAGAAAATAATACGTCAGAAACGTTTAAGCAGGACGGGCAAAGGGACTCTTCGGGGTATTTTCTACAGAAAATATATACCCAGAGAATTAAACGAGGGGTAATACGATAAATCCCATAAATTCAGTTGTTATTTTTTTAGCCGTTGGCGATCGGCTTTTATAAACACATAGAAATGCTTTTCTGAAGCTTTCGCAGAATCACATTTTTATCCCTGTGCAATAAATGTAATGTGCTTTATAAAATTATTCAGTACCTAAATAAATATTTCAAGTATTTTAATTCTTTTTATTGCTTTTTTGATTTATATGTAAACATTGATACTTAAACTCGGTACCTTTAAACATTGGATATAAATAAAACATTTCGCGATATCTCTCCACGTCTCTCACAATGTATTATTACGAATTTGCTTTGCATCGTTACTGACATTGTTGGTTAAAAAAATCTCTGAAAAAATCCTTTGAATGTTATCGCAAATCGGCAATACGGCCGTTATATTTGCATATGTTCCAACAGCATAATGCGACGGATGCGTTCACATAAATCTCATTTAACTTTTATATGCTAATAATTCACCCCCTACTGGAATACGTTCTCTCCTATTTACGCCGCGGCGTAAAGCGGGAAAAAAACGCATATGAGATGCTATTTGCATTTGTAACGATGCGTTCTGAAGAGGGCTCAGAGTAACGGTGAATGTCGAGGGAAGCCAAAAGCAGAGACAGCTGGTTGCGCCTCTCGGGTCTCCGGAGTGGAGACATCCGGTTCTGACGAGCCCGAGAAACTCGTCAAAATACACAAATCGCTGGCACGTCCCGCACGCGGACGTTTTCCCGCGGGAAGACGTGTGGCAGCGAGACAAATGGTAGGAATGGAAACGTTCCTCTCGATCAACATTAACTTCGTCGAAAAGACAACACGGATAATTAAAATCCAATGATACGCGACACGCGACTTATTTCCCTCGAGATTTTTATTAATAATTCATATTAAATTATTGATTCTATAAAAATCTTACAAATAATACACCTATAATAGATACGTTGCTTCTAATATTGAAAAATGTTTTTAAATATTACTATTCTGAATTTTTTAAATAATTTTATATTAATTACTTTTTTATATTCGATATCAAATATTTCGATAAATCAATCACGAAGTGTGAGAGAGACAATGGCGTATTTTAACCTTCTATTTTAATATTTCTTATATCTTAGCTAATATCATCCTCAAATAAAGTTAGTTCTTTAATATAACCCCGAATCTCATAATTGTGACCGAAGAATAAGTGTCTTTCTTCCTTAACTAAAAACCAAGGTTCTTATTTAATTGAATTTTTTGACTAAAAATCCTTGCTACGCACTACAGTGTTTGATGCATAAAATTTTACGGTACGCACGTACGTTCAAAATCCTGCCAGCATATCAATAATATTCCATCAACGCGTAATCCACGTCGGACAAAACAAACCACATGTCCAAACCACCACAGCCGTAACGCGCGCGTTTGTATCGGTTATTAAATATATTTCCATTTCTCCACGGCACCAAATATTACTCCATTGTTCGAGAAAAACAACGCGGCCGCCCGGTTCCCGCGCTCGGAACAAAATAAACGTATCACGTGTAAAAGAGAGAGGGAGAAAGAAAGACGAGGAGTGAAAGAAGAGGTTTTTTTCGCCTATATCGCAACATTAACGACCACTCCCGCCGCAGTTCGTGCGCGGTAATAAAGCAGCGGGCGGAATCGTAGGAATCAATGCGCCGTGTTGTTCGGCTCTGACCCATTTCCGGTTCGCCGTGGCCCATCGCGGCACCACGTATACGCGGCCATAAAACGCACCGTCGACTCTAGGGTCCCGTGCTGCGCGCGGTTGCAGCACGGAAACGCAATTCGTAGAACATCCCGAACCGAGATGTATACGCGTTGTACACGTGTGGCCGTACACTGCTATTCGGCAACGACGAAACACGACGTGTTCTACAACGGCGTCAGCGCACTACCGCTGAGTCCTCAGTTCTCACATTAACGGTCTATAGAAATTGCTCGCATCACCGCTGGCTGGCCGGCGAAGCGCCAGACCGACTTGAAAATTCCTCGTACACTGCGCTCCGCGCGCGCGCGCGAATCGTCCTCGAAATCAAGCGGCGTATTGTTATGCGTGTGCGTGTATCCTGCGTGATGGAATAATCGTAGACTATCTCATGAAATTATTGCAAAAGATGATAAGTAGAAAAAATATGCGAGAAATATCGAAGAAATATCAAATTAAAAAAAATTTTTCTTTTAAAAGTTCTATTAAATATTTAGTCATAAATATTTCGTCATAAATGTCATTTTAGTAATGAATCGAATTTTATGTGAATTTATCGGTTATATATATTGTACAGATAATGATTAACATGAAATAAAAATTTGAAGTGAAAAGAGTGCAAGATAAAACAATTCTGGAAATTCATATCTACTTGTCGATTGCATAATAATTAATGATTACTTGAAATTATTTTAAACATATTATGATGTAATTATGTACGTTATATCATTTGACTTCGAATGTGATATAACTAAAAAAATTAAGTTATTCCATTTCTAGAAAGAGGGAAAATTTATTTTTCAACTTAATAGAAAATGATTGATTAGCCAAATGATGTCGGCAAAAAGAGTGTACTTTTAGAAATGATATGAAATATTATTTTTGTCATTTTTGTTTTACAACTCTTATAAAAGTTATTCCTTTTAAGCTGTGTGAATCTTAATATTCTATAAAATTATAACAAATCTGGATCAGTTTTTTAAAAGTGACATAAAACTTGAAATGTTACCAACAGTTTATATTTACATACGTTCTTCAGCTAAAACGACTACATTCAAAATGAAATAACTACTTCAAACTTCGATCACCAAACTGTTTTAACTTTAAATATTAAAATACTATATATCTGTGTAGAAAACTCTTCCTCTAATTCAAAAGAAACAACACAACTCAAAATATGTCACACTTTTGTGTAACAGATATTACGATCTCTTTGAAAATCTTAAGAACGACACAAGTGTTATTTGGCGAATCTGAAGTTAAGTCACGAGTAGTTTACTCTTGATGATTGATAGAGAATCTTTATCTCACCCATTTTCACATGTAATAAAATAACTCGAAAATAATATTTTTTTTAATTGTGTATCATTTTTGAAAAAGTAAAGGAACAATATGTTTAAAATATAAGAATATTTTAGAAGGTTTAAAAATTGTATACACCTTGCCCACATCAGTACAATAAAACGAGAATAGACAAATAAGACAATCGACAATAGATAGTAAATTGCTATCGCCATTATTCCGATAACTACAATCGATGAAATTGTGTTAGTGCGAGGGAGGAGGCCATTATTGCGATATTCATTGCGAGTAATATTGTGCGGAAGGATTATTTGTGCAGGTAAACTCGGATAACCGGCAAGCGGAGTGCACTTTGCGCCTGATGCACTTCGGTGTAACATCACTGCAGGACGTCGGGGTATCCGCCCTTGACGGCCCTACGGCATCGAATGACAGGACGAGCGGGCCAATGGAAACGAGCAATTCGATCCTGCCGTTGTCGACGTGTACTTCGGATAGCTCTTGTCCGAGAATAATTGTACATGCCTAGATTGCCTTGGCGAGGAAACGCGCAACATTAACGTGCCGAATACGGCCGATTCCAATCAATATTACGTATACTTTCACTTTTACGTCCTGAACTGCGATCGCTAAAATTATAATTACTTTCATTATCGTTGGCTCGATTGCAAATTACCGCGCACAACATCCGACCGAATAAATTCACCTCCGTGTTCATTACGCCGTTTTTATTTTAATATTGCAGCGACGTGTGTATACGAGTTACTTCGTATTCCCACAACTTCAATATCGTATAGCTTCGCTGTAATATTCATTACTTCGGTATATCTACCTATAGGTACGTGGCACCGACGTCGATCGCGTTTTCCCTTAAATAATCTCTTTCCACGTGCGTAAAATGCATTTTCATTAGTTGGACGTCATATACGCGCAGCATCTCCATGCCTGTTCCGTTACTTTAAAATAATATTCCTGAAACCGCCGATACTGCCGGGCACAGTGGCGATTAATGTTGAAACACTGTCGATTGATATTGACTGCGATGCAATAACCGACGGCGATGCGCGCAATGCCGACCGCTGCGCCTTGCGCGCGGGACCGCTGCGGGGACGACAAAATACGAGTGCACCTAGTAGTCTGGCTCATATGGAAATCCGACCTTTCATCGACCGCATCAGACTGACGCATCGATCGACACGCGAGTTGACGCGAGACGACGTTCGCCATGCGCGCCGGACCGGATGGAGACGGCACGGGAAATAATATACCACCGAGTATCGACACACTGACAGATCGGTACACACTGCCCCACTTTATGCAATGCGGCGTCGTCAAAAAATTAACTATTCCATTCATTCGCGCAGACAATAACAATGACCGTCGTCCAAATTATTAGAAGGTGAATATGGTAATGGCTTTAAATCGACCAATCGTAGTCGAATATGAGAAGAACAATTGATTATGATTGGCAAATTTTTTGTCTTGAACTTTAAATTTCATATAAGTATATAGTATACTTATATAGATTAAAATTGAATTACAATCAGCTCAAATAAATTAACAAATTAAAATTCACAATAAACCTCCCAGGTCAAGAATAAATTGAGCAATAATGGTTGTTAAATATATCTATAAATTTATTATAATGATAACATTAATATACGGTATGTTTCGACTTCACAGAGTCCTCATCAACCGTAAAAAATCCCTTATAGATTAAACAATAATAACTTCGAATTTTTGTACACATTTTTAACAATAAAATCGCTCGGATAAAATACAATTATACCATCGCTTTGTTACGTCGCATGAATTTATACTATAATTATGCATAATTAGTATAAATCTATTTTAAAATCGAATTTTTACATTAGAACAATCAATATTTTTGTCAATTTATTTCATTATCTGCGATCAGAAAGTACCTAGTGATTCCATAATGTCTTCATGGAAACATTAGTAATATAATAAGCTTGAGAGAATATGTAATATAGCCCAGATCGTATGTTGTAAGAACTCTTGACAGGGACACGTCTTAATACGATATGTCACAGTTAATTAAAGATCCATCAGCTGTCTCGCGCGTTCGCGATCGAAAGAGACTCATTAAAATAGGCCAAAACTTTGGCACTCACGACTCATTTCAAATGTATTGATTTCAAACGACCGAGACGTTTCCTTAACAGGAAAACTTTTCACTGCGGCGTTATACTGCGATCTGATACGCAGTGCTAATGCGACGCAAGAAGTGCATCAACCGGAAAAACCGAGGAGACAAATGTTCGGTGAGGTCGAAAACGAGGAGCATTCGGAAACACGGCGACGCGTTGACGTCTTTCGATCAATTACACTTTATTGTGTCATGAAGGAAGCGAAAGTGAGATTCTTTACGTTAATCTCATACATAGGTTTAATTAAACATCGCAGTGCCCAAGTTAAATTCTTGCTTGGTTGAGTTTTTCAGCCACGACATTAATTTAATGTAAAATTACTTTGTTGAAAGATTCAAACAAACAGAGCAGCAATATGAAGATATATGTATATAAGCATATATTTTATTTCTACAGATTTCATTAATTTCATTTTGAGAAGAAAATTTTAATTAACCCTTCACAGCTGACGGTGAGTCTATTGGACTACTCAATTATAAATCACTGTCAAAAATGTTCAACAATTAAATTTTCTTCATGTTATATCTGCAAAAGTCAATAAGATCGTTTTTGTACCCCCTCTTGGTTTTTATTAAACAATTTTTTTGTATCATATAACCATTAGAAATATCAAAAATAATAATTAGATATGAAAAAACAGAATCCATAAAGTCATAAATAAAGATTTATTATTAATCTAAATATATTGTATATAACTACAAGAATTATATATAGGCATTATATCTAATAATTATTTTTCCCATTTCTAATAATTGTATAATACAAAAAAAAATTGTTTAATGGTTTAATATAGAGATCTCCTTTATATGCTGTGGAGACACTTAGTATCAATTTTATTTTGTATAAATATTCAACGAGATGGCTCAAAAAAATATTTTTATATATTAAATTTGGATATAGTTTTATAATTATTACGCACAGTTAACTGCATCTGACTCTCATTAGCTTAATTATCTTTTTGTTTTTATTTTTTATAATTTATCTTATTTAGCTTCTTTAAAATTAATTAGTGCTTATTTAATTTATACATTCAACTGTAATTGGTCAATTCTTCCAACTTACAATTACATTTACAGCAATAATAGAACGGGCTTTAAATCCATTCTACAATGTTATCTACAATGTTAGTGGTTGTAGTTAAATGAAAGAGAAAATTTATATTGGCTAATATGGAGTCAGCGCGGTAATAAGAGCGCACATTTATAAATAATAGTTTAGTATAACATATATAATTATATAAAGGTTTTTACGTTAGCCAATGTAAATTTTCCTTTTTATTGAATTATAAGGAGTTTATTATTTATTTATTGCATTGGTCGTAGTTGATTAAGAACTCAATAATTACAATCAAATATTCTCCTTATATTCGACTGTGATTGGTCAACTTTTACGACCACAACAACCTATACGTTTACGCAATTATAGAATGGGCTTTACAGATTTTACGAGTAACATCAGCTTCGGAAAGTAAAGTAACTGTTTATGGTTATAATTTGAAGTCTTTTTAGTGCACTTAAAATTCTCTCAACTATTACATATAGAATGATCGGTAAAGTTTTATAACTCAGAGATGGGGCATTTTCGTTGTACAAAGTCTGACT
The DNA here is from genome assembly GCF_001594065.2 of Cyphomyrmex costatus. Classification (NCBI taxonomy): domain Eukaryota; kingdom Metazoa; phylum Arthropoda; class Insecta; order Hymenoptera; family Formicidae; genus Cyphomyrmex; species Cyphomyrmex costatus. Next base: position 379,557 of record NW_017279598.1, read on the forward strand.
GCAAACGTCGTATTTCACTTACGCTATTAACGGCGAGCTATCCGCTTGCTGTTTTATTGGCGATGAACTTTTTTTGTCTCGTCGCGAGGCACGGGTCTGTCGTTGGTTAAATCCAGGGGGCTGCGTGATGTCGTGCGTAAGTGCAAAAGGTTCGTTGAACATAATCGCCTATCAGAGGGGAGTTTAACGCGATTTCACAATCCCTGATTGCAATGGCGTAAAAACGGATATAGCCCCGTATATTACCAGAGCATGACGTTACAACGGAAAACTATTGCCGAGTGCATAATTCCAGTTGAACCCCGTTTTATGCATGGAACATACATAAAAGACCGTCAGGCTTTGCTAACTCTCTCTATTTCATAAATATTATTTCCGGAGATATATAGTATTTTTAATGTCCTATACTAAAAATGCTATTCTATGAAAATAAATAATTAAATTATATGTATTAATTCAATATTTAATCTAACTTTGTGTAATCGCAGTGGCGTTTCTCGGATTTTAGGTGATATATAGTGAGACAATTAAAATTAATACATCCCATATATTAATTTTTTCATAATAACTTTTCTATTTAAAAATAAATCTAATTAAAAAATTTTGCTTATTTATATCTGATAAATTATTAATTCTGATAAAATGTGTAGAATAAAAAGAAATAAACAAATGAGATGTTTGCTACACTTTATTCCTATAACATTAGACAACAGCCTTCGAGGTTCGTACAAATCTGTCATTTCATTGTATTATACTAGCAGTTATCTTGTGTCTTTCTGTTACTCTTAACGTTGTTTCAAACTTTTTATGGAAATGAGAATGTATTTTCGTAAATTCTCTTCTGTATTAAATAATGTATGAAACTTAAAACTTAGTAGGTAATTATTCTGAGTTTCTAGCCTTTTGTTCTCTCATATTCTGGCTAAATTTCAAAGAACGATACAGTGAGAACAACATAAGAAGTTTACGTAACTTCTAATAGCATTTTAAATCAGAAATACGAGATACCGTATTGTGATACGTTACATTTACTTATACGTATTAATGTTCTTTTAAAGTTAATGTATAAATATTAAATCAATTAGACATTTTATAAACATTTAAAATTAAATAATTCGAAATAAATAAAATCAATTTGTAAAACAATGTTCCTTTATAATAATAAAAAATTCATGTATTTTAAATATCATATAAACATTATTTAATGCACACGCACAAAAGTTTTCTGATTCTCAAATTACATATTAGAATATTTCATCATAAGATTGAAACATTTTTCTTGATTAAGATCTTCAATTAATCATTTGCCGGCTGTACATGCGAAATAAATCAAAAGATCTTATAACAAACATATAAAGATTACATCGTTTTAAACATCAGAAATTCACGCTACGTTGCGTACAATATTGCGATAAATATGCACTGAAAAAATTAACGACTCTTTCCGATGTTTGTATTCAGATACAATCGTCGCTGACGACCGCCAGCAGCGTTTTCATCGTCACAAAGAACGTCGTATCATGGGTGTGTATTTTATACTATCAAAGGTCCAATAGGCACGCGAATGCACCGCCATCGTACGAGTATCGACGTGGAGCGCATTTCGATTTACGTCGGGCAAGTAATTTTTTTTATCACACCGCGTATCAGCCATAGCAAATAGCTGGTGCCCATCTTATCTATCTGACGGGTGCAGCAATAAAATAGTTTTCTATATCTTGGACCGCGAGAAAGGATCTCCCAATTGATTAGAATTCTGTAAGCAAGTCGCAGGGCAACGCAACACGTAGAAAAGACTGTGGTTACACACTTATGGATATGCAAAAACTTTTAATGTTAGCTGCTCTATTATATTACTTTTCAACTGAAATAATATAGCTAAAAGCAATCAAAATTAAAAATCTCGTTATTGTTAATAGATAATAATTAATGTGTTCCCAGGATGCTCAAGTATCATAGCCTTTATATTATCGAAAAATGAGATACATCTACAGAGAACTATCGAATTATGTATGTAACATATACTAGACTGTTATGATTTTCCTTACTTACATACAAATGTTATTTTAAGCAATGTGCGAAGTAGGTATACCAGAATATATAGGAATCTCAAGGAAAGTCAGATGACTCACCTATCACTCTTTCTGTGATTGGTCCTTTTATACATGAAATGGGCATGTCTGAACTTTATTCTGTGCATGTCGTACTTTTAAACAAAAACTTTGAATCAAAATTAAAGTTAATCCCCTATTTGATAGAACCGGGCCTTAAAGAGATGCAGTTAGCAGTCTAGTGAATTATATGTATAAATATTAATGATACAAGTTTTTTAATTAGAATCTGAACATTAAACAGTCACTTTGATTGGTTCGCTCGATTGGTTTCAACAACTCTTAAGAGAGGGAGAAGGGAAGAAAGAAATAAAAAAAGATAAAAGAAAAAGAAAAAGAGGAAAAGGTAGAAATGTAAAGACTTTCTGACACGAGCTGCGTTTTGTATGCAAAGTTTCTAGTTTTAGAAAAAATCACGCGAGAGAAGAACATACATTCACTATTTCTTTTTTTTTTTGTTTCTTTCTCTCTCTCAGAAGTTGTTAAAACATCAATCAAAGATGGCTGTTTCGTGTCCAAGATCGAAAGATGTCTGTGGTTGCATCACACACATACGTGCGCGCGTATTGCTTCACTCGCGTTATCTGCGTAACCAACCGCAAAATGAACGCGACAAGAGAAGTGCCTGGCAAGCTCAGTAACACTGTTTTTACGAATTCAAGTTCTCTGTCCGTGGCCAACGAGTATTTCTGGCGCGAGTACGAGCGGGAGTTTACCGTCGACGAAGCCTTGCGAAAACATCCTGCGTTCGCGGAAAACCAACAGGACGCATCCGACCTATCTTTTTCGACTACACCGCGATCTCCTGGAACGTGCGGCAAGAGATATGAAGAATCCGTACGGATAATTACCGTTGAGCGATCGAGCTTATCCGGATTTTGACATCGTCTCTCAATTTTCCTTTTTTGATTGCTCGATTGCAATGGTATACCTTCGTCTTCCCAGTATTCTATCGATTATCCTATATCAGGATTGTACTCCTCCGCAAAAATAGGAACAATAACATTTTGAATTTTAAATTTGTTGGTAGACAAATATTGTGTGTGTGTGTGTGTGTGTGTGTGTGTTGGTAAATAAAAATTATTCATTCATTAACTCTTAACATTTTATTTAATAAGATTATTACTGTATTACTGCTATGAATTTCAACGATTAATTTGACTATTTTAATCTATTGACTCGCAACATTATGATAAAGGAAAAAACGAGAATACCTCTATGAAGCAATTTTTTATAGATTTCCAATAATTTTATAATATATTTACTGTAACATTGAGAATGATCCGAATCGGTGTCGAAACGTTTGTAATCATTTTTATTTTTATATTTTTAAATTAAATGTTCTTTATTATATAACTGGATCTTCAATTGTTCTATTTTATAAAATTACTTAGATTGTAAAAGAATTTATACTCTGCATTTATATTGATTGTATTAAATAAAAAAAAATAATGGGAATAAAACAGTTAAATATCAAATGGATGAATGCCAGATCATATCGCTTACTTATTATAAAATAACACAATTCAAAAAACAATATTTTCCAAAAAGTAAGTTTGAATGCCTCAAATTATTAAAATTTCGCAAATATTATTTTAAAAGGCAATTTTGTGTAATAACATTATAGAGGGATACATTAATTTTATTTTGAAATATGTTTTTCTTCTTTTCTCTTTATGTTTTCATTTTTTTAGAAGCAAAAAAATGACAATGTTGAGTTATGTTATTATTATAGCAAATGAGCGACATGTAGAAGTAGACCTAATTGATAATATACTTTGTAATTTAAATAGATAACATATACGATATTGTATCTATATTATATATGTTAAAGAATAAAATTAAAAATTCTTGCGTGTAAATTATATAGATTTGGATATGCTACCAGGCTATGTAATTTTTTTCAGAAGTTATTTTAGAGAAATCGAAATTAAATCAGTCTTACGGTAAATCAGAACGGCAGCGACATAACGGAGCTTAAGTCATTTTGTATCGGGCTGATCGAGTCGTTGAACAAGTAATATAATGCGATCATTATTTTCTGACAGGTAAAATACGCGCGAGGTGTATGATCTAGTTTGACGCATCGATTTGTTGAGATCCTCTTTACTCATCCAGAGGACCTTAGTTAAAATCTGATTTATGACATGAAATTCATGATACGTTATTCAAATTGATAGCTGAATACTGACATATTTACGGTAAACTGAAAGTATATTTTTCATATTTAAAACCGGAATTTTTAGTGAATCTCAATTTTATAAAAAATATAAACACTCACACACACACAATATTAAGTAAAAATAAAGCAAAAAAAATCTAGAAATCTAAACGCACAAAACTCCAATTTAACGTAAAATTGGATCGGCAAAGAACAGTGCAATGCAATGATATTAATTTTCACTAATGAAGTTAAATTCATCACACGATAACTGTACGTGTGTGTGTATACCAAACAAATTATATCTTTATAAAAAAAGCATATAAAATATCCTACAATATCTCTCTTTCTCTCTCTCTCTCAATGCTTTGTTTTGTTTAAAAAACACAAATAATAGAAATTTTTTAATAATTCTTAAAAATAATTCTTTTTATATAACAAAAGATTAAATGCCATAATACGTATACTCCCCTAGTAATTAATAATTCAATTTGTATATATATATAATTACAAAACAATCTAGAAATCTTCATTACCTTTTTCCGCGATTTTATAACAAATTTAAAAAGTTACTATTAGACTCTGTAGAAAAACGTGATTGATCCTTTTCGGCATACGTTAGAATATTTTAGAAAAAGAAAACGCCCCATGGAGCTGGCTAATCCTGCGGGATAAAGCTCTCCCCATTGCATTAACATAGTCTCTGGGATGATCCCGCCTCGTTTGCACGATACTCTGAGAAACGGCTTGATAAGAACCGGCCGATCTCCACGCCAAGGGCGCTGAAGAGCTCGACAGCAAAGAGAGAAGGGTAATTGTATTTGCATAGATTCGAGATCGGCTTTGCTCCGTGGATTAACGCGTCGTTTGACTGCAGTTAGTGATTAGGCATAGTTACAGCGCGGCTGATTTAGTAGACGTGAGGGATTCCGGAGAAAGCGGTACGGCGCGTACACGAAAGAAATTATGTTGCGGACGATTACATTATTATGCTACGTACCTACATACAAAGTGTATCCGATGAATATAAAAATTTGTAATTGGGCTACAAATTGTATTTATTCAAAATTTTCACGTTAAAAAACTGTAATCATATATTCATTCAAAATTTTGAGTTTTTAACAATATTTATTCATTCAAAGTATTCAATCAGAATATAAATTGATAAAGAAAGCTCTAAGTAATTGCTATCCCTCAACTATTATCGACACTTTGATGATTTTAAATAAAAAAAATGAATTTTTTATATTTTTGTCGTTGTAATGTTCAAATTTCATGAAAGAAAAAAACTTAGAAATTTTGAAAAATATTGTTGAATGCAATACATTTTTTAATTATAAGTATCTAATTGATATGACATAATTTTATGTAAATCTTCATTTGAGATAACATATAATTTTATATAAAAGTTTTTATTTGAGATGATGTATTATTTTTATCTTCAATTTATTTAGTTATATACCGTACCGTATCACTAATTTGCCCTCTGGCATCACTAATGGAGGATTTTTCTATCGCTTTTACTGTTTTTACAGATTTCTGTTTTCTCTTGCAGGCTTGCAAGCTATGTACAAATAATACAGAATAGAAGTGAATATAAAAACAAAAATATTCGTAAGCATATATAAAAAATATTCATTCAAATGGAATGAAAAAGTATTAATTTGTTTCTTGATGAATAAAAAAAAGTGTATTCGATGTTTTCATTCATTTTTTATTCATTTGTTGAAATATTAGGTTTATTCATCGGGCACACTAACCTACATTCAACGCAAACAGAATTTGGTCCGTTCATTCATAATCATTAATCTTATTATATTTTTCTCGCCGCATTCATAATTGTTTTAAAAACAAAAATATTGTTATATGATTGTCTTTGATTTTGTTTCAATAAGTGTCCGGTTTTATCTACCTATCCAATTTTGTACTACTTTCCCCTATTCATTTACTCGTTAATGAATACTGTCAGAGTGATATAAAAAAAATAAATTATTGTATAAATATTTAAAAAATGGACTTTGGTGGCTCGAGATAAGAGACTTGTAGTGTCTCTCAGTTTTTGAACATGGCCGGAGACACCACCGCGTCTCCTGATAACTGAAAAGTATATTTGTGTACATGTATGGTACATTTTATAATATTTTATAAACTTAACATTTAACTTAAGCATTTTATAAACTTAATATATTTTTTATAATATTTTATGATATTCAATATATTTTTTATGAAATTTTATATGTATGTGGATTTACATGAAATTTAATGCATACATTTGAGATTATTGTAACTTATAATATAGTTTTCAGTTAAACTATTCACTACTTTTTAATTACCTTATAACTACAAGCTATCTCGCGTGTTACATTTTATTTAAATTCAAAATAAAATTTCTAACAGTATGTATATTATGACCCTTATCACAAGTACTACGAATGTCTTTTATCACAATTGACCCAGAGTTCCCTTATAAACGAGGCAAATATTCTTTCAAGTATATTCGGAGGTACCTTTCTCATGCGGTTCTCGCGGTTTGCATCCTGCCACTTTACGCGTCGCGTTACACACAAAATGCTCAGAGACACGAGCACCACCACTCAAGGATAATCTTTCAAGGCAGGAAAAACCGCCGCGGTCAGACGAGAGGGACGAGCCTGCCATTACAGTATAAGTTTTCTCAAGTACAGTGCATCTTTACCTCCGAATAAGCGTGTCGTGCCTTCGTTCGTTCGCGAAGGATTTGGATACATCGGTTACGTTTCGGAGTGAGGACCTGCATTACTTCTCCCTAGTCTTACTCACTTCCCGTCTCTCACTTTTTCTCTTGTTTTTTATTCTCTCCACAGTCGCGTAGCTTGGCAAGTGTTTCGGTCGGGAAACTCGAGTAGGTACTCTCGCGAGTGGGGATTCACCAAGTTTATAAAACGATCCGGGGAAAAACGGTGAGCCAGAGGGGACGAGGAGAATGCACAGGCACGTGATAGAGGGAAAGATTTCACGACCCTTAATCTGGGCTAGATCTTCAAGCCTGGTGAGCTGTCATTTCCTACTAGCGCACCCTATTGTCTTTAGGCTTATCTCCAGGATCGTTGAGAACGATGTCTTGCTGCTGGAAGGAAGTATCGAAGTTTTAGGACCCCATTTCCGCGGATCGTGGCCGCTTGCTAGAAGTCGATAAAACGCATACGGAGAGTCACGTTTGTGAATACCATTTGCAAAAACGTGATGCGAGAATAAATAGGATGGATTGCTAATTCCATCTCAACACACACAACACACATACAATTAATACATTTCTGAAAGTATCAATCAATTATATTCGCATTTGTAAAATTCAGAATAGAAACATGAGCCGATATATATTTATATTTAGATTTTTAAGACTAGTCTTAAATGTAAGATTCATAGGTCGGTGTTTATAGTCAATATATTTGAGATTGTCTTAAATACAGTCTTAAGATGTCATAAGTCAATTAGAAGACCATATTAGCATTTTAAGAAATTATTTAAAACAATCTTAAAATAAGAACCGATTATGAATATCCGCCATCTCAAGTACAGTTTTAAGACATTATAATCAATCATAGAATCATATTAGCATCTGTTTCTTAATCCTTTTAGATTTATTGAAATATGTGTCCCAGAATCTTTAAAACATTGTATTTTTAGTATATATTAAGTTTCAATTCAATTATGGTGGCTTTTAAAAAAAATTATTTAAACTTTAACTAAAAAATGTTGTGATAAATACAATCATGAAACTAAAAAAATTATTTATATAGAGGTAGAAAAATTAGAAAGTTCTCGGATTCTGACAGGTAAAATTTGATTTTTTTGTATCACAAATGTGAATAATCATTTCCGATATGGTTTTGCTTGCTGAATACGAATCCGTTATCAAAATTTTTTATTCGAGATCCAAAACACTTTATTGAAAAAACCATTTCACAACTTCTATCACAAATTTTTATATTTCAAAATTATTTTATATTTAATAACGAAAAAAACATCCTATTACAAGTAATTTCATTATAATTTATTTTATTTCTTAGATCTGCTATTTTGAATTTTTATGTTCTAATCTTATTTTTATTTTTAGTGATCATTCAAACTTTTAAAAGTATCAACACACGTTCTATTTTAAAAAAATGTAATTATTTTCTTATTGAGTAAATATTTATTTACTATAAATAAATGTTTAGTTGGCTCTATTCAAATAAATATTTATTTAAATTTACAATATTTTTTTCAGTGTAGCTAAAATTTTAGACATTTCAGCAAAACTGATCTTTCCGTGTATCTTTCTTCTCCACATATGTAATTTTTACATATAAAAAATATTATAATCTAATATTATGACAACAATAATCTTCAATTTGCATCATTAATTTGCGAGGTCAAAGATTTCCTTAATGAAGAGCTTTCAAGTGAAAAACAGCCGAACTAAGATCATCTTGGTTAAAATAGATTCTTTTGTCTGTCAGACGAGGAGTTCTTAGGAAGAGTTTTTCATTGACGATCGAATTTTCCCGAAGGGCAATGCCAAAGCGAGAAGTCAGAAAGTCGATTTCATCGACTCGCTTCGTGTCAGAGTCTCAAGAAGGAACCTCATTCAACCTTCTGTTCTTCGTTATGGATCGTTCATGAACGTATTTCAAGGGTCCAGCTGTCCTCAGGCTTTCAACAAGGTTGGGTCGAAGAAACGACTGGCTTCTTGTCGGAGTATCCGGAAGACCGTCGTTCGATAGTCTATTTTAATGAAGTGTCCTCAAAAGACTGGTGTGAAAAATGGTTTTTTCAATAAAGACAGTGTCCGGAACTCGAATAAAAAAGCAATTGCTATTGTTTGTTGCGAAATTAAATTAGACAAATTGCTTTAAAAAAAGTAAAAGGATTAAATAGCAACTAAACATTCACCATGGAAAGAAATATTACCTCATATATCATAGATTAACTATCGCTCTTAAAGCAAATATATGTCTATATAATAATTACACAAGCTGATATGAATTTTGACCCAGAAACGGCAGCGATGCCGAAGGAGGTATTTTAACCTAAAAACAGATCTTTTGGCATTTTTAGATTAGAATACCTCAGAAATCTGACGTGTGATGGAACAATTTAAACTACAGATTTGGTTTTAGCATGCCAAAATCTTCCGAGATTACTGCCGTTTCTGAATTAAAAAAAAAAGTTGTTTTTGTAAACCTGTGTTATATGGTATATCCATAATCATATTATATTAAAATAATTCAAGTTTTAACAATGTCAATTTTTAGCGTTAAATATCGTATTTTTAATATTTGAAAACAAGAATGTTACTAGAGTGGAAACAGGCATATCTTTGAATAAGAATATGCAGATATACACATTATTTGAATCAGTTAAATTGTAATATTCAAATTTTATTTTAGTTTGTGCAACTTTACGATATTTTTACTTTTTTTTAGAAAAATTAAAAATAATATTATTTGAATTAAAAAATTCTTGAGTGGGAAGATATCATTCTAATTGTAATTTATTCGCGTTCAAGCGATGCGTTGTGTACTTTAACCTTTCTCGTGCTTAAAAAGCTTTTTTTAAATTAAAAGAAATAAATATCATACTCTGATTCGATTTTCTATAATTTATATTTTAAGAAATAAGTTATAAATTCTACGAGAAAGCTATATTTAAAAATAAAACCATTTTCCCGCGAGATATATCTGCTAAAAGTCATCGAACTTCCGACGATTATGGAAGTTCTCTCCGCAGCGGCAGGGCTTATTTAAAGCCGTCCGTTGAACTGTTTAATTCGTTAATTCCGATTTAACTTATCATGAACTTTGGTGAAAGAGCGTCCCCTCGAGGGGAAATTGAATTTTCCTTGCGGAAAATCCTATTTTTAAGATCGATTGTCGTTCGTCTTTTCTTTCTCCTTCGCCGTTTATCACCGAATCAAACGTTCAAACGTCGAAATTAACACAAGTGTAATTTATCCGGCAAACATGCGCGACCGTCGTCGCGTGCGAAGTGAAATGCGACACGATGAATTTATCAAGGGAGACCGAGAGAAAACTCGAAGACGTCAATTCCGCCGAACTGTTGCGCCGCTCTTTCGCATCTGCAACCCCACCATCCCCGGCGCAAAGCACAGCCGCCGAGATTTATCGGCGTGCCCGTTCTCTCTCTTTTCGCCTTCCCGACTCGCAGTCGATAATTAAACCACCGTAAACCGTGAGTGGGGAAATGGTAGAAGGCGTAAATGGTCCCTCGGAACCACCCCTTAGGCACACGGAGTCACCGCAACGCGAGGGAAAGTTTACGCGATCGAAAACTTACGCCGTAAGTCATTCGCAAGGCCTAACGCCTCAGAGCTATCAAAAGTGCGACGCCGATGGCATTGTTTCCCGATCATCGTCGATGCATTGTCTCGCGAGCCGTAGAAAAGCCGTAACGGCGAAACGCTTACGCGGCTGGCGTAAAACGGGAAATTTATGGTCCCCGCCGGAGTGCTCTCGTAAAAGTATGTCGTACATACCTCGGTGCGAAGGAGGAGGGGTCGTGACAAGACGACATCGAGAACGACGGCGACGACGGTGTTGCGTGGAACGCAAGATTATAAAGTACACCGGAGAACGATGGATCGAGCTCTCTCGTCGCGATTCTCCTCTCGCGGAGATATATTGCAAATAAGATTACGCGACATCGCGCGACGACCCGGACGATCCCCCGATGGTCGGTCGTCTCCCTTCTCGAAAAATACGCGTTCGAGACGAATCCCGAAGAAAATGGCTGAAATTCCGGCGCCTTCGCCCTACCATCGCGCCATTCTGGACGCTCTCACGTTAACCCGAGACCATTACGTTATCCACTTAGCTTCTCCTCACGCGGCGTATCGATCCTTCACCGTGTTTTATTATGTATCCTCTTTGCCTGGAATACACACGAGCGCGAATACGAGCGGACATGTTTACGTAAATGGCGGTTTGCCCGAGCCCAAGCAATTTATCGCGCAGCATTGCAAAAACATAGTGGAGCACACCATTCCTTAGACGCGCGTGTGTCAGCTAGACAAGCGGAATTACACAAGTCGCCCGTGGAAATATTTTTACTCGTACAAAAAGACTCACTGGATATATATTTTCACGTCGCTGCGACCTGACCGAACAATTTCTTCCCACAAGTAGGCCATCACGTTCATCGCTTACCTGCAACCAAGCGAAAAGAATATAATTATTAAATTATGCGCACGAAACAACGTACACACCTAAAGTTCTACATGATGGGCGAAATTTTTGGTTTACGGAATCACGTAATACCTGCAATTTATGACTCGTTGCTTCGTGAAAAGCCCTCGATTCTATACTTAATCGGAACTAATTGCATAGGCCGAGCTTTAATTACGGTACAAATGATAAAACTTGCATTTCGCTCGTTCTGATGCGCTCGCACGAGATACTCGAAGAAATACGGCACTTGTAATAGCGAACGTTCGCGCGTATATACGAAGGCTCGGACAGATAAGGAAGAGAGATCTCGCGATTTCCGTTCAGTGGAAATTACCAAGGTGATCTTTGGTTCTTAAATCCTAGTTGTGTCTAAAGATCAACTGGGTCGTTGGTCTCGAATAATCAACTGATCAACGAGATTTCAGAACATTTATTAATGTTACAATATTATTCAAATGGGATATTCTTTTCCGGAAATTTATAAAAATACTTTTATAAAAATAATTAAATGAGAAGAAAAATATTTAAGAAATACATAAAATTCATATGATATAATATTAAGAAGTAACATCTTCGGTTATAAATATATGAACGATCAATGTTCTTTCAAAAGGTAGTAATAAAAGCCAAATTTTTTGATCAAACTGTTAATTCATTTGTATATGGCGTTTACTTTAATTGGTAGAGATTCATACTTATAACTAAAAATGAAGTTACATTTTGAAGATTTACTGATATCCATTTTATTTTATTTCTAAAATTATCTAATGCAAAAGCATATTTTTTACCAACCAATAGTTGCATTGCGTACACAAGTGTCACTTATTTTTTATCACTACAGTTGTTGAAACAAATCTATCCTAAAACCATATGGAAGAAGTCACACGATTATCAAGAAGAGGGTAAACTCGATTATCCATTGAAACGATAATTACTTAATGGAAATATCCCTCGGGAGAAAGACGAAGATAAACGGCAGGACGATCATTGGGGTAATGGCGGCAAATTCAAATGTATCGCTCGAATTATCCAGCTCCTAAATGCAGGCTCGTAGATACGAAAAGAGGAGGTCGACAAGACGAACGCACCCTTCGCTCGTAATTCACCCTTGTTTTTGCGCAACGAGACTTTCACCGCGAAGTACGACATTTTGTTCGCCCTATACACTTCGGGCCGGTCGGCGCCCGAAAGCATTTTAACCCCCGAGTAACTGGTGGGCGACCCTCTTACCCCTAGGGAGGAAGTAAAATAAAAGGCCACTCCGCGTGAACGAGACGAGGTTCGAAGGTCGTCGTGCTCGCGCGAGCACTCGCGTTTCTAATCGGCGATAAGCGAAGGATAAGCGAAGGGAAAGGCTCCCCTTGTAAAACTCACGCGACATCCCGTAGACGTCCTATCGCATATCTATGAGTTTGTTTATTAATTATCGCGCACCTATACGACCTATGCAGACGTTCGCGAAGCATGCCTTGAAATTCCATCCTAATCGCAAAAGCGCGTGATTAGGGAGATAATGCACGCACCCGCACGTGTTTGTAGATGACACAGGTACACATATCCAGCGACTATTAATCGCGAATTTGTGGGTAATATGCGGAAGTCGATAAGCTGCCTGTGGTTTGGTCAAGTTTAGTTAGAACAATCTAAATAGTTAGCGGATAGTTTGTATAAAAAGTGTAATGTGTGCACCAACAAAATAGAGAGAAAGAGAAAATTGATAGATAAATTCTTTTTATAATATTTTGCATCATATATACAAGTACTCAATAATATCAATAAAGTAATAATATATGACGCAAAACATGCAGAATAACAAATAAAATAATCGCAATATTAACAATCGAAGAGAACAATCGGTGACATGACTGTTAACAAGATCGCTTCATTAATCTTCAAAAACACCCTCATAGCAAATCGCAACTACAGCATTAATTCCTGTGATTCAATTAGTCGCGCCTCACTTTCTCCATCGCAACACGAGTACTACACTTTGCAAAAGTCGTGTTCCAAAATTAAGATGGATTCTGCGGCTATATTTATCCCTTATCCGGCATATGGATGTTTGCGATATATTTACTCAACAAAGACCGTTCAGGGGGTAACCGTACGTCAAAGCGAACTCCTAAATCGTTACGACAGTCTCTTCTAGTCACCCCTATTTAACTTCCCTTCAGTCAACAAGAGAAATGCGTAGGGCCATTCGAAAATCTTCGCTATGAAATGTCGTGTCGTTGACACGTTTCTTGATGTATCCCTTATTCGATATATACTGTTTTACCGGAAATAAAAACAAGGTTAATCGAAAAGGGGATGCGATACCAATTACATGTAGATAATACTCATTTTAAATTATGTCATATGGTACATTAAAATCTTTGTATAACTATTTTGTAAACAGTTTATATGTAATATAATTTAGCAATTTTATCTATCTACTTAAATATTTTTTTCATAAATCCGCAAATAGAATAAACACGTGAGCTTTTGATTATAATTACGTTTACAGTAACAGCTTGCATTGTCATGTGGCTGTGCGGCGCACATCTGTTTGTACAAATGCACGCACACAATATAATGCTGCATGAAATATGCTTTAAATAGGCTTTTCTCGTGTGTGAGACGCGGTATTCGTCTGTATCTGCTAGCGCAATCGACAAAAGCGCGCATCCATTCGCTTAATTAAGCGCTTATTATTAATTAGCCGCTTCCAGCAAGCTGACGCGACAACCGGAAACGAATAGGACGTCAAGGTGTCGCAGCCGTTGATCAAATTTGTCTACTTTCCCCCTTTGTGTACTCACTCAGTCGCGGCGTCGCGTTATTCGACGGAACAAATGGCATGCCGAAAAATTACGGCGTGCGATTAATGTGTATTTTAATGTAATATTCCAGAAATGTTCCGATGCAAGATCCAATGCTACGTTATTTATCGGTAAATCCGACTAAACGCTTGATTACACCTCATCAATATCACGTCGCATCATTAATTGCTGTAAATACGGATCAATTGGAAATACTGTATAAAAAAATGTATTAAATCAAATATCAAACTATATTAATTATATTATTGACGCACATAAATTAATTCAATTAAATAAATTCCTCCATCCAAATTTCAATATTAACTGTGAGAGATGATCATATACTCTCGACACACGATGACATTCTTACTTGCACACCTAAAGAAACACGCGTTGTCAGAAAAAAATTTAAAAAGTGATATAGACATCACAAGCTGAGAACATAATCTCTTCGATATAATTCATTGCTGCATTTTTATCTAAAGACTGTATACACCAAAGTAGTGCAATCCTTTTTCTCGGATTTACAATAAATGTTTTAAGCCGTAAGAAATTACAGTTGAATGCGATAATAATAATTGACTATGATTTATCTATTTTTTGTGGTTTAAGGCTTAAAAACCTTGTAAATCTAGGCTTATCTGAAACAAAATACCGACAACTTTCCTATTGGTTATATTGATTGCCATTTTTGATCTAATAGCTATAGTTTAACAAGTGCTTAGTATTATTAGTATATTATATAGTATATGATATAGTTATTGATTCGAAAATGGAGGACCTTTGCGCTATTTTGGTATATCTAGAGCTTTATTTTGATTACATAACAAAAATCAAGTATATCGATTGGCTTTTGGATATTTTTTTTACATAATTCTATCGATAGTTAATCAAAAAACAAAAATAGAATAATGCTTTATGTGCGAAAAATGAACAAAACTTATGCAATCGACAAACAACTTACGAATCTTAAGAGATTATACGATGATAGAAAGTTGAGATTTTCTCAGAGATTTTTTAAATCTTTTTATATTTCGAAAAGGTCCTCACACCATAAAGTCCAAGGGCGATCCTCGTCTATTTTGGCACACAGTTAAGACCTCGTAATCCTACGTGTCCTTCCACGTTTCTGTGCCTCGCTTATCACCACCGTTCTTTCCCCTTTGCGCACGCTGTCCCGCAAATAAATCCTTGCGGTCGCATCCTAGAGGGGGATTAATACGCGGCCCAATTAAGAAGAGAGGCCCGAAAGAGCCGTTAATTTATAGATCAGGATCACGAGGTCGAAAGAAACAATTACTGTCCTCTGTTTTCATCCTTGCGCCTCATTTTCTGCCAGTTAAAATAAACGGCGTAGATTTAATCATCCAGCTCAACGTTCGCTGTTTTATCTTTGATCTTTGATCGGATTGCAAAATACAACCGATTTCCACTATCTCGAAGAGCAAGACTTGCGTTCGTGCCGATGTTTCTGATCGAATGAGTCTCAGAAAAAAGAGGATAATTTGATCGTTACCTTGCGTAGGAGGGATCGTTTTCGAACGTGAGCAACTAGAGACGGTTACACAGAGAGAAAGAGAGAGAGAGAGAGAAAATGAACAAGCTACTAAGCCACTTATCGAGAGAGAGCCGCTGGCTGTAGAAGATAGTTGTCGCCGAGGGTTTCGACAAACTGCCCTACTCGTGAAGGACCCTTGTCTCTTCGGGACCATTCTACGACGTGCGATAAGTCTTACTACCAAGTTACTCGACAGGTTCGTCCGAATCGATGGCCTTTAAGACATTCTGGAGCGTCTGTCGTCCGCTCTTCCATTAGACGCGTTTCCCATATCGAGAAGGAAAAAGCGTCGTCTTCATCGTCGTCACCGTCGTCGTCGTCGTCGTCGTCGTCGTCGCGCTGAAATTTCTTGCAAAATTCTACTGTCGGTGGCAGAGTAGTAAGATTTATTATTCTGCCGTCCCTCGCGGCTCTTTCCTATCTGCGGAAATTCGTCGGTGGTTTCTGCTTGATCGTTTCATCTCGTACACATTCAATTCTTTTATTGTTATTGAAACAACGTATCCCTAATTATATCAGTAATATTAAAAGATGTCAATGCAACGACTAATAATTAATTATTGGAAATTCTAATTTTTCTACGACATAAGTAAATTAAGTTTGACGAAAAAACAAAAATATAAAATTCCTTAAAACTTCTATCTAAAATTATTTTCATAAAATATCTATAATCTTTCTGTCTTCTTGATGAAGTCTTAATGTTAATTTTGTATTAACTTTACATTGTATTATTAAAATCATATTAAAGTCTACAAATTGAATTGAATAAACCAGTACATCTCTCAAAAATTCTTCCTAAAATACGTAGCATTCGGTAGGATAAAGAAAAGTTATTTTGTTTAACTGATCTCTTCACCTACGGAAATCTAAATCCAAAGTGCTCAACGATGACAGAAAGATTCGTATTCGCGGCAGAGTTCGCGTTTTCTTTCAAGCTCTGCACGACGCGATCAACTCGACGCGCAAAACACGAAAGACATTCGAACACGATACTCCACTTCGAGAATCTCGACGACGGCACGCTGCCCAGGATTTCCGCTTTAGACGGGGAGAATAGTGTCCTTAAGCCGCGCAAGCGAAATATATCCGCCGTCGTGCAGCTTTCAGGCCTTTTCTCCGTCATAGACTCGCGGGAAGATTCCCACAATGTTCCTACAGGGAGAAAGTAATCTTTTAAAAAGCAGAAAATCACGTTAAATCACATTTAATCGCGAGTCTTCGAAATGAAACGAGATCAATATTCGTTAAATGATTTGAGTAATTGAAGTATCATCACAGCTAAAAGTAGAGTAATATTAAAATAAGCATGAATATGTTTTTTTTCGTAAAGAAAGAGGTAATCCATATTAATTTTTTACATATTAAATAAATTTATAAAGAGGGGGAAGAGAGAGAGAGAGAGAGAGAGAGAGAGATTTATCATTATTTATTGAACATTCTGAATGACATCTTTTCAAGCGTTGAAATATTAGTATTTGTAGATACGGAAAGAGCAATTTTGCTAAAGAATCTAAAAATTTAACTAGATATAAATCTGAAAATTTGGATTATTAAAATAATTTTGTAGGAATCTTAAGCTGTAAAATGTTTCGATATTCTAGCAACTAATTTTATTATTGCATCTAATTATCTTCATGGTCCAGCAAAATTAGTTTTAAATCTGTATCTAACAGTAGATTCTTCAGTAAAATTGCTCTTTCTGTGTATTTATAATGCAAATTTACGTGATTAGGTTCAAAAATCAAGGAAATATTGGAATGCGAAAAATACAAGAAAAAGAAAAATTATAAAAAGAAAGGAAGAAGAAGAGAGAGAGAGAGAGAGAGATAATTCGAATACCCTATAATATTATTATCATATGCATCTATTCGATTATTCTTTGTAAATATTTGCATGTTTTTTTGCAAATCTTTTTCTTCCATGTTCAGTGAATCATGTTTTCCTCATTAACGTCTCTTTCCTGCATATCTACAGAGATCCGGTACGTGAATGCAATTCTCGAAACACAAACAAAGAAGATTTCTTTCAACGAAAAGTCTGTACCATTATGGAAATTCGCTGTTAACATACCGCGCGTTATTACGTGCAATACGTACAGATATCGACACAAAAGCTAAAAAGGCTATACAAGGCACAAATAAGGTCATAAATTCACGAATAATATAAGGCGACTGTATACAGTTGAGATACCCTTGCAGATTAAGTCTCTCTCTCAAATAGGTATATTTATCATACCTTCGAGTATGTGTATTTATAATGTATACGATGAGTATACCTGATGTATAGAGAATCCTCGAATTAAATAGGCGTGTTTGGTGAATAATAATTTTGTTTGAAAAAAACAGAAACAAATTCTTTTTTCACAGTAATATATAAAAACAAGTATCCTGTATCATGTTGGTGGTAAAGAAGTGGTTTCTTGATTAGATACATTGAGAATGAAAGGGTTTAAATGATCCCTATGTATTTTCGTAACAATTGCTGCGCAGAAAGGGTTACAATTGGCCATGTCAGAATGATGTCCACGCGTGACGTATGAGGATATTAGAAGTTTCGCGGTTGTTCTCCGCATACCGGCCGACTGGACAAATGGATAGAATTCAATGCCGCCGAACGTTTCCGTGGCCCCCTTATTGCTCCCCTGGGATACTCCCCGAGGGATGCCTGCCGAAATTAGTCCATATTATTTCGGTGAGTGAGAGGCGCGAGGGCGGAAACAGTTAGACGGTCGGGTTCACTATCCGAAAGACGACAAGGCGTCGACGGGGAAAGACGAATTGGTCTTCGTGAATCTAGGGTAGCGCCATTCGATCTGATTTTACGTGGCACACTCTTGAATGAAGAAATCTTCAGGAAAGATGTTGCAAAAATGTGAGACACTCAGGCACATGTATGACGTATGACAATAGTAACAAAAATTCAAAAATTAATGAATTAATCAAAATCATAAATGAAATCATAAAATTAAATTAAAATCAATAACGAGCAAAATATCAAGTTATTAACAATAAAATAATATTCAATTTATTAAAATTAATGATATAATAATAAACCTTTCGACTTATTTAATAAGCAGATTATTATTAATAAGATTAATTTGCAGTTATCGTTTACACCCAAAAAACTAGAATGAAAAATTGAATAAAGAGATCAGTTAAAATAATGATCATCATAATCAATTAAAATGATAAGAATGAATACATAAGAGGCTATGTAACAGAAGGTTATGTTACAAAGATAAATATATCATAAATATAAAAATATAATGGCTCGATTTCTGTCAAATTTATAAATGGTGAAAATAAGAAATAAAAAAAAATAATAAAAAACACATTTATAACTTATTATTCGTTTAAAGATGAGAACACGTTTTGTCAATCTATTTATTTAATAGGGATATCAATTTCGATAAGAAAAACTGATTTAAAATACGGTTTCCAATAAAAAGTAATGAAGTTGAATATAATTATATAAATAAAATATACGGATATATTGTCTAATGTTTTGTCGTTAATTTCTTATCGAATAAACTTGTGTTAGATAGAGGTATAATTAACAAAATTATTTCTTATCATTTTCATTTCACAGTTTCGATCATATATAAGAATTCGAAAAAAAATTAAATGACAAATAAAATTCAACCAAGGTTTAATCTAAATGTCGCAAGAGTTTTAATCCCGAAACACAATAGATGTAGTAAGCTTTAAAACCAATATAGGTAAGAAATCAACCAATTATAGTCGATATTATCCTTCTTACATTCGATGACATGATTGGCTAATATTTCACGGCATAAAGCTTACCGCTCCTATTGTGTTCCAGGATTTATCGTAGAATTTCGCCGTTTTTCAGTTCGTATTATTTTAATCACGCGTATCGATCGTAAGACAAAGCGCCATTCGTTAAAGAATCGAGAGACGCTGCGCTGAAGGGAAGCTACCACACGTCAGAACCGTTTTAAACATTATGAGGGCACGTCGTATCTACCGCAGGACCTAATCTCCGTCCCGCATTAGTTCCATCGATATAACGATATGTCTCGAACACACACACACTCATCGTCATTTCAGCCATGTATACACGCCGGCTTAATCGTTACGTAAGTGCATCACGAAATGCTGGTCGCTATCTCTTTATGAATGAGGGGATAATCGCTTCAATTAAGCCGCTTTCCCATGGATTCCGTATGTGCACGTGCGTGCGTGCGTGCAAGCGTACATACACGGTCCCATCCGGGTAGATTCCATGATGTACGATCGATATCAATAATATCCTACCGCATGTATATATAAAGTATATCGATATCGAATTATTTCGCAGGATCTTTTATCAGTCGAGTCATTTAATACAAACGTGTCGGGTTTTATCATTAATCATCATTTACCGGATCTTCCAGCGAGGCGATCAAAATTGAAGTGAATTATTTTCAAATTATTCCCCTGATGAACAGATTGGGGACAGGATAAAGATTGCATTCACCCGACGTGCGATAATGTCCGAGGAAAAATCTATGAAAACAAATCGTGACGCGTCCATGGAGCCTGCGCGCACCTCATGCCGATATATCGGATTTTCATCGGTTTTCATCTTTCTCTTTTTTATATACGGGTATATAAAAAAATATTACATTCCGCTCGCCGACGGTATTGGTTATTAAACGCTTTCGAATGAATACTGCATGAGCACCGCGCCGCGCTCGAGAATATAACGTTCGTGTGTTGTATCCACTCGCGTCCGTGCATGGGCACATACTCGAGCACGATCTGCGACTGGCGTTAAATAATTTTTTGCTTTTCGCAAAGTGAAAAATGTGATATCCGTAAAAAGTAATCCGCTTGTCCGAACGGTAATCGGATGAACCGATTTAGATTGGGCATACACTCGACCGCAAAAGTCTAGGGAATCTAAGAAAAGTGAAAAATGTGAAGTTGGGAATTAATATTGTTATTGATCTATTTAGATTTACTTGAGAGATAATACTTGGTAATTCAAGAATGAAAAAAATGAGAAAGAAGCAGCGGAGAGCTGACGAAAGACTGAGAAAGAGGCGACGTTGTGTGTCTAAGAAGCATGTCTAAATATACAAACGATCCCGGCGAATCTGCGTTTTTCTCGTATTTACTTTCGTGTGTAATGTCGACCGTTTAACGCGACAACGAGAGAGATCGTTGCCACATCTTTTTTTATTATTCTTTCACGAAAACGTTCTTTGTGATTAACAAAATTAGCAAGCGCTTTCAGAAATTGTAAATAAGCAGACCATAAAGTGAATACATATGCTATAATACGTTTCTTTAGATTTTTGAAAGAATTTTTGCAAGACAAAGAATTAAAATTCTCAAGATTTTTCGCGGTAATATACATCATCAATAAAATTTTGATGTTATAATTATCTAAAAATCTAAAGTCTGATGTCACACATAAATCAAATATGTCCAGAATTCAAAAAAATGAGAAAATATTGCTTTTGTTTCATTTACATTTATCTTATTTGTTTAATTATGGCAATTTACCAAAGCTTTGCAAAGATCATCTTTAAAGTAATGAAATGTCAGAAGATGAAAAGGAATGCAGAAAATTGTGTTAAGAATTGTAAACAATGTTATATAAAATAAATACGTAGTGCGCGCTTTGAACACAGTTTTCTAGTTGAAAAGATACCTCGCTAGTTATTGCTGTAATTACTTGAATTAACATTATTAAACGTATTCGTGACAGAGCAGCAGAAAGCTTGTAGTCTATTCTCTCTCGAGAACTTACTGTTAATCCTGAATTGTGAAGTTTATGAGATTTGTGTTTGTACTATTCTCACAAACGGGTGTCTAGACTTTCCGTTTACCGCGGAAAAGTTCAAAATTACCTTTCCGGAGGTATTACCTACTACAGCATTCATTCATCATTCACAACCTGTCGTCTGGACCGTGACTGTTCCAACTAATTTGGTCCGCGCATTTCTTTCCGCAGAGTCAACGAGCGCCAAGAAAAGCCCACAGCTCTGTTTGCTTTTGTTCTTCTGAACTATTTCCAATTTGTTTTCCTGAAGCAGTCAGCAACTCGAACAAGCTAAGTTCTTTTGTCGAACGAGCGTCCCTCGCTCATGTACAAATGAAATAGATCAGTAGATTTTTACATTCACGAGTTTTACCATTGTTTAATATTCATCTTTACACCGTCAGAAACAGAATTATGATAATAAAAGATTGTAGAATTTTTCACATATTAGAATATTTTTTTATATTTAAGTTTTGTAGACTTTTGTAATCGAGTGTATGCCCGATCTAAATATTTTATCCGATTACAGCTTGCTTACTTTTTACGCATTAAAATCCTATAGAGAAAAAAGGCTGCAATTACCGCAATTTAACTAAATAATTTATATAGCCACATGTTTAGTGTTAAAAGAATATTTTTTAATAAAACTATAAGTATAAGAAATATTTTTTCTCTAATATTATATCAATAATAACTATAATAGTGGAGCTCCTAATTGTAGCAATTTTATTATGCAATTATAATTATAAATACCAAACATTTTTCTTCAAGTAATAATATCAGAACGGCGCAAATTCAAAAATTGAATTGTATGTGCAACGTATACTATTTTTAATTTTTATACTCTTACATGATGATAAAATACTCTTTCATGATAAAAATTGATAAAAAATAAACGTAATTTAAGTTTTTAATGATAGATCATCGCAAAGATGAAACAAATAATACTGAGATTATAGTAAAATTGAAATAATAGAGATATGAAATATGGTACTGTTGATAGTGATCGAGTGTTTAGTTAAAGGTTAGGTACCTGGTAGAGTATTATTTGCTAAGCTAATGAGTAGTTTCCACGTTGTTCAACAATCAACAAAGGCGAACAAAGGACTTCCGGTCACGTCGGCGGACCGTCGAGGACTCTGCCACCCGTCTAATTTGGACTCCTTCACGCGACAACTTTGCTAACAGTAGTGACGGTGCTATGTAAACAGCTGCACTTCCCTCACTGTTAAGTACGTTGTGTTAAGAATTAACCCACCTGAGAGCACATATAGTGTAATGGTAATGGGACACACTTGATAAATAACGTAACATTTTCTTTAAAAAATTTCGCAATATAGCTTTTCGCCTTTTCTATATTCCTAATTTTCTTTACCTATTGTTTTTTTTCCACAGAAATGCTTTTTTGTCCAACTTTTTTAATACTAACGCGTAATTTTTATGACAAAAAAAATATATATATACATATACACACATACTTGTATATCTAATATACAATAACATAACTTTTAAATCTAATAATATAATTTTATCATTACTATTCATATTTAATTATACGTACATTAAAAAAGCTCGTGTTTTATGCAAAAAAATATAAAAATAAATCTTTTCTTATAATATATTCTGTTTCTGAATTAATGACGCAACAAGAACAAGATATTAATGATCTCACCCCCGAAACAAATACGTGGAGGCAAACATGAATTTATTCAGCAAGCACACGTGAATGTATCGACACGAATGAAAGAGCTCTCTCAAAGACAGATAACGAGGCAGCAAAAATAATGATATGCGCGATGCCGAGCGTGCAATTTCCTAATGTGGCCATTTTGCCGACGGCTGAAAACATCTTTGATTATTCGCGTAATAAGCGAACGGCACGAGTTAAAGTGCTAATGGGCGCGCGATAATCATTCGGACGCGGATCTAAGGAACACGGAAGGGCTGGCACTTCAGCGTGCGGTGCAATTTTTACTCTTTCGCGGAATTTTCTGCACTGACTTCTTCTCTTTTTGTTCTACAACAACCGCAACGTACTCTGCTAACAAAGTGTGTTAATGGCGCGTGGCTGATTAAAGGTTGTAATCCTGATGTCCGTAACTCCAGCTCTTCTTCTTCCGCGCGCGTTTTCGTCTAAAAAGATGAAAATAAAAGGTAACGCTCTTTGTTCGCGACTGACTCGTCGAGCTCGTCGGTCATTAAAGTCGATCTTCGATGAAAAGTCGCCGTCGTATTGCCTCACTCCGCCGCGCTAGAAAACGCGAAAATGCATACTGCACTCATGGGACCGAACCTCGAGCATTGGAAAACGAGTGCGTCTCGTATTTCTTATTTTACGGAAGGTAGCGCGGTATTCCGCGGAAAATGCACAGTAAGTATCCTCTCTGTCTCTCGAGAACTCGAAGAGAGACTGAAAATATATATCGCTTAAGGGAATACTATACAAAATCGAGTAAGGATACGTAGACATCGCCGGCCTACAAGCAATACGATCGTAACGTTTCGAAATATAATCGATAAGATATATTTTTATTACTGTTATACCGTAATGCTGCAGTAAACATTGACATTATTTCGAGTAACTATCAGTGGGAAACGTTTCTGTTAATTAAATTAAAACATTTTTCGTTGATAAGCTCGATTTTAGAACGGCCATAGACTCAAGATAACAGAGACCCATTTTTACTCAAGGAAATTGCATGACGTACTTTACGACGTGCTTCAATTTTTTCTAATTTAGATAAATACACGCAAAAATGAGCGACAAATCCCATGGATACTTGGCGCAACGTCGGAAATCATCCACGTTTGTGTAATTTCCGGTCGAGTTAATAGAAGCGTTTAGCAATCCATTTTCCGTGCACTTTAACGATGCTTCGATAAGAACGCGCTGATGGAATAATGTCGCAACCAGCGCTTTGGCTGGGATTCGGTATAAAAGAAACGCTCACACGTCGCGAAACATCGCAATTTTGTTAAACGCATAGCCCAGCATGTTCCGACTTCTTTTCTTCGTGTTGTTAATATTCTCAGCCGTTTCGGCCGAATCATGTATCATTAAGGATAAGAAGGTACGGAGAATCAACTTAATCTTGCCGTGCAGACGCGTAGTGCAAACTATAGTGTCAAATCGTGATTATGTGTTAATCTCACTTGGTCGTTCCGTCTTAGGGAGATCCGGATATTCAGGTGATCGAATTGGACGACTCCAGCAACGACTCCGTGAGTAAACGTGTCGCGTGATTTCGCACAAAAATTCCTAACATTACTGATATTTAATAGCTTGCCAAATTATCTTAAGTTTATTGCCAAACTTGTACGCAAAGAGTAGAATTTGTAACGAATTTTGCGGTAAAATATAACGAATGTACGATCATCCTAATAAAATTAACATCTTCCATGTTTTATAAGAGCGAACCAGAAATCGTTGCTCTGCAATTCTCAGACAGACGAAGAAGAGAAGTCATCGAGGTCAATAATAAGGAAAGAAGCAACTTCTGCAAGAACGATGATGACTGCGGCTCAGGATTAATCTGTTTAGCACGTCTAACCTGCGGTACGTAATGTACTGTGTAAATTTTTCAGAGTAAAAATTTACCTTAATCGATAGTAAAAATATTGCTTTTTAGAATGAAGTGATATTTATCTTTTCATACGAGTGAGTGACTATACTTAGTATATTTAACTCTTAATTGCTCTCAACTATAGCGCGCGAATGTTTCATTTGTTTGAAATGAAACGCCAGTCAAAATAATTTCAGAATATGTGACTAAGAGTTTTAACCTAAAAGAAAAAAATATTTAAGTAGATTCTTGTTAGCACTTGAAAGAAATGTTGCCAATATTTTCACATATTCGTAATATCGACAACATCGATACTACGACAATATAATGATCAGTTATCAACTCACTTATAGAATTTCTTGCTTGGAACGTGCACTTCACTAGCCATTATAGTGACGTAAAAATCAGATTCACTTTTTAATGAGTAAGAAGCACTAAAGATCTTGCTTGACCGTTCATGATTTTTATTTCCTGCTTGTTTACGAGTGAAAATATTCAATCCACGACAAACAGTGGAAGATTTCATTCCATATGAATGGAACGTAGCACTAAAATTCGATAATCATTCCATTTTTCCAGTGAAATTTTATTTCAAAAAATTTAGACAGTAATGTAATTTGGTTCTGCGGATTCTTTTTTAGATCGAAATTCATAGCCATAATAATAATAACAATAACGATAATAATAATAATAAAATACTTGACAAAACAAATATAATCGAACATGTTTTTGTGCAGTAAAAGGAACACGGCGAACAGAAGATCCTCAGGAAACAGTCAATTAAAAATGGGCAATACAATAAGAAAATAACAATGACGTAACGGTGGCGATTCCATGTATTATGACAGTATACCGATGAAATTTTTTGTAGAGCAATCTCACTCTCGTCAAACAATGAATGCGTTTGCATCAATCCAATGATCGATTTGCCATCATCACTAATATCCGGCGGATATCTGTTTGTTTATCTATATTTCGCGCGCCGATGAAATTTTCCACTATACATCCATCCATTGTCAATGCATGAATATAACATAAACGGAAAATATTGGACATTTAATGGCGACCCGACCATGGTCGCGGACGCATGTAGTAAACCGGTTAAGTTACATTTTACACGCGGATTCTGAATATCAGCGAGAGGGATACGGCCGGTGTAAAAGCTCTCCGCTCCTTCTTCGCCTTGAAAAAAAAAACAAACAGTATCGTCGAGGAAACATATGGCGCCGTACGATAGGGACTCATTAACGGCAGAGAAACGGAGCGATGCGAGTGAGGAGCACCATAAGAAAGGGGGGTTAGCCCTCTCGTCGTCGTAAATTTAGTAGGAACAACCGCTTTCGCCTGCAAGCTCCGCTTGCAGCCTCGTCGCAACCGCAATCCCGATCGAAGTTGGTAACGTCGCGTGTCATCGAAAAATCTTACTGTGCGCGCGTTAGAGATTTACACTCGAAATCAATTAGCTCCTAATTGACACGGATGAGATCGCGCGAGTATAGTTTTATTGGAAAACCATCGGGTATTGGTGATGTATCGATCGTAGAAGTTAGTCTTGACATCGCTTGGGAGTTTGTCAGCGCGAAAGACTTTCGATGTATAGAAGAAAATTTCTGTTATATAATCTAAGTAATAATAAATATTCCAGGTGAACGGTTATATACATGAATAAAATATCGTAATGAATTATAAAGTTAACCAGATAACAATGTAAAATAAATGTTGCATGTCTCAAAGTTGTATGCGTCTCTGCTAAAAGCCAATCAATTATTCACTGATGCATCTACCCTGCGCGTTTGGCGATGCAAAAATAAATATCGTGTCCAATAACGTACGGGGAAATCGGAGGAAATTGTCGGCCTCGACGAGAGAGCAGCCAGTTGGTGTCTCGTAAAACCTCACGGCGGCGCGGAAAGATTTACGATTCCAGCAAGAAGAAACGTAACATCCGTAATATCCTTTCTTCGCGAAGAGGTGGACGGTGATTTTTCATGCGGGCCATTCTTCTCTCGTCACGGAGCTTCGTTTAATTTTATTTTAATACGGAAAAAATGGATTCTCCCTCCCTGTAACGCGCGTAACGACGGTGAAGCACCCGAAGAGATTCGCGAGGGAGAGACGATCGTAAATATTTGCACAACTCGTTGGCGTGGCGTCTGGTAACCGCAAGCGACCAAATTTCGGGTATGTCAAAATATTTAAAGCCGAGGGCGCAATTAGCGAAACCCACCTTCACTCCTGTGATTGGTACCGGAAACTCGCGGTTTCTCTCGTTCGTCGCTTTCTGTCATTTTTTGTCAGCAGAAAAGCGATTCACTTTCATCGTTTCGCATGAAACGTTATAAAGATATACTTTTGATATGATTTAATCTGTCATTAATCTATGGAATTTAGAAAATTTGAACTGATACATAGATTGGCTTTTCCTCGATACAGCCTTTCATAAAAAGTATAAGTGAAAAAGTCAGGAGAAGGTGATATCATGGTCAGTGTAGATATATATGTGTATAATGGTCGCTTTTAACATATTTGCTATTAAGTGGTGAATTCTAATGATTATTTATGAACTTATTGCCTTGGTAGCTCGCCCTATGATGTTAACATTGCAATACACAATCGGTCCACTCAACTTCTTATTAAAATTTTGTGCTATATTTTTAATGTATCCAAATATTAATTTAATATATCGTGATTGTATTATTTAAATATTTTATTAAATTATTATTCAACACATTTTAATGTCAAAATAACATTTATGATTACAACAAATAATATCAAAATAATATATTAAAAATTCTTGTAAAATGTGCAAATAAATAAAATATATATAAATTTAACGTATGTAAATGTTAATTTTACTAAAAAAATTTAGACAATTTGTTTATATCATAAATTGTATTGATGTTACATTTTTGTGTTATTTATATGTTTTTATTATTTTCTAACGTATTCATCTTATGTCAAATTAACAAAATTATAAACAGATTGTTTGAAAAAAAAAAACGAAATGTTAAATTGAACACAAATTTTCCAACTGTATGAAAAATATGTCTGGAGAAATGTACAGAAGTTTATTTTGGACGACGACAATATAATGAGTCATTTCGCAGGGAGTTGACGAAAAATAGGCGTTGCAAGAGAAAAATTCCGGCACGCCGCGCTGGCCCGAGGCTGCGAAGCAGGTCGCGTTTTTCTGCGCTCGATTTAAACGTCGTCTACGTGACAGGCGTGAAACCACCGCACGCATTCGCGCGTGGTACCACGCGTAGATTGCGACGAACCGTGGCGGACTCGTCGCTTCTCGCCTATACTGCGCACCCTTTTTCCTACGGATTTTATTTATCGTACGAATGATTCTAACGAAGGAATATAAATCGGCCATGTCTCGTGTTGCGTGCGTGCAGAAAAGAGCAAAAATAAAATCTGGGTTGACGGAGAATTCCGAGCAAAAATGCTGTTAGAAGCGTGTCTCATATTTAAGAGAGAATAGAATGCCTTTACTTTTTACCTCTACAATGACATAAAAAAAATTAAAAGAGTCAATATAAAATTAAAAATCAATTAAAAATATTTACGTAATCTATGTATTATACACAATGCAATACACTATAAAGTAATATATTATACTATGTAGTGAATTAATAGAAAAGTAAATGGATTTATTGAAATGCAATTTATTATTGCTAGAAATTCATCTACGCAAAATGTATAAAAATTCAAATGTCAAACATTTGTATAGACTTTCCAATTCCCAATGAACGAGAGTACGCCGTAATGATCAGGTGTCAAGAAAATCGTCGGTTAACTTAGGACAAGCCGGTTCATTTTTCATGAAGCGAATTCCTCGCGCACGTTCACGTAGGACGTAACGCGATGGACGTCTAGAACGGTGCACTTACACGGGACATAATATACGTCGGACCAAGGACCGTAACTGTCCCCGTATATTATGTCCCGCGTGTCCGGAGACACGCGTTCCAACCGGGTGTATCCCCGCCAAACAATGTCCCGGAACGTCAGCCTAAACGATTCCTCGTGTCTGCAGTTATTTCGACAATTAATTGTTCGTTCGGTCGTTTTATTATTCCCTACTTTTTCTTTTCATTTTCAATCTTACCTACTTTGAAATGTTAATTAAATTTGCTTAATCAAAATGCAATGGCAATAAACAAGAAAAATCTTAATTAAATATTGAAATCTAACTCAAATATTATACATATACAGTAAAATGCTTGTTGTATTTGTATTAAAATCAATCTGTGTAAAATTTTTTGTCTCAGACTTTTAACACGTTCAAGTGTTAATTTAATATAATACGATTCTATTATTTCAATATTTTGTTAAATATTTTGTGACATTAATATTCAACATTTCTTAATGTTAAACAACAATTTATAAGTAAAGAAACAAATTATACTTTTCCAAACGTAAATTTTATGATAAACACAAAAATACCAAAAGATTTGCTGCGGTTATCGCCGGATTTTTATTCATTGCCAACATTTCGTGAACCTTGCCGTTTACTTCATCAGGGTGAGAAGTGCATTGATACTGTATGGTATCAACGTCCTGATGAAGTGAACGACAAAATTTACGAAATGTTCGCAATAGCAATGGATAAAAACAATAACCCATAAAAATCTTCTGGTATCTTGAAAATGATACCGTGAAAGCCTCAAAAACACTTTTTAAGATAAACAAATAAAATATGTTATTTAACATATAAATATTAACTTTACTGAAGAAATATGCTTCCTTAAATTACTTATTGCTTACACATTATGTTAGTATTATATAGTCTGTATTAATTTTTTACTTTACGTTACTTCTTAACATGTTCATTAAATTAACACAAAAATTTAGGACGATCGTTTGAGACACATAATAAAATGTGTTAAATTCCACACAAATTTTCTAATTGTGTAAATAAATCAATCATTTGTCAAATAAAATCACTTCTTAAATATAAATAACATTAAATATAAAACTTAAAGATTAATTATATTCAAAACTATCTTTTTCATTAAACTTCTATCGCTTTGGCATAATATTGAATCAACTGATGAATTTCATCTCAACTTGCACTATCTCACAGCTTTTGCAGTACACTAGAAAATCCTCCCTGAGGACGAGAACGCTAAGATGACGACGGCTTTTAACGATCGTTCTCTATGGCGGCAAGCACCGCTAGGTCTTCTCGCAGTTGGGAGCAGAACAGGAGGCGTCTTCTTCCCGCGAAAGTATCTGGAAAAATTCCTTTTTCCTCTTCTCGTCGAAGATTCAGAGGCGCATAGTCGGCAGTCAGAAGGGATCGCGACCCTTTTAAGATCCGCTGCATTCCTATGTTCTGTTATTTCTGTTTTTCGCGGCTTGATCCGAGATTGCTACGTTGTTTCGCTATGCAATGCAATGCAGTGAATGGACCGTTATTGATCAATGTCGCGAATAAAAACTCGATTGTTTAATGCCAGAAAACAATTTTTTAATTTATTAATACCTTTTTTATGAAGGATTTATATCAAATTTTTCAGGGCAGTTATCTTCCTATCAGCTTTTTTATTAAACATATATACTCGTAACAAATAAACACATCAATATAATGTAATAAAAATAAAATCGCACATATAGAACGCAATATTAAATGACGTTCATGCATCGCGTTATATGCTAATGTATGTGCTTGTCAATGTGTGTACTTGTCACTGTGTCGATAAAATGTGACAATGGTATTCAGGATTCCATGAAATTGTTGGTACTACTCATGTTAATCGCAGCGCGCTGGAAAACTCGCGTTTCAAGGAGAACGAAAAAGTATGCGAGTGTTCCGTTGTTGGAATTAGCGTTCTTCTTGGTTTCAGAGAGCGCTCGCATTTCGTTCGACATTTCGTGACCGAAAAGCCTCTCGCATAAAGTACATTTTTACGTCGTCGGAACGTCGCGCAGCTCGATGCGAAACGTTTATGTACGCGTATTAAAAAATTCTTCTCTCGAAATTCTCGGGAATCCAATCTTTTTCCTCCTCGACAGTACGGCGCGCTCGTTACCGGGACGTGCGCAGTCGCGAGACACGGAGGAAGCCGTCGTGGAAATAGAGTGTAAGCTCTGAGAGGAGATTCACGAAGCTGAGAGACAGACACACGCGTGCATATAAACAGTACGAGCAAGCGAGGTGATTTTCAGAGGCAAAATGAGCGAGCGAGAGGACAAATTTTATATAGAGGAAGACCAGTGAGAGAAACACAATAGAGAATAGAATACGATCTAAAATTAAGTCCTTTGAAAATGCTATACATGAAAGATGAATTGTGGTCAATGAATATATTGTATAAAAGCATCGAAAATATTACATATGCTAATATATGAGAGATTTATATATATATCCTTTTGTAATTATTAACTACTAATATATTTATTTTTATAGTTATTATCCTTTGTGTAATCACATTTTTACTCCCTTCCTCTGTCTGAATTTGGATTTTTTTTTAAACATAAATATAATATTAAAATCTTTATTTAATAAAAATTGAGCAAAAACAAGGAAAAAATAGAAATTTGTTTAAAATATATAATCCAGTAATAAAGGGGTTCCGTCTTTCTTTATTTCAGAGAGAAATTTGGCTTCTGCCAAAAAAGATAAACAATTAATCTAGACTGCAGAAGATAATATACTTCATTATTAAATAATTAAAATAAAATACATATTATTAACGTTTTATCTTCCAATTTAAATGATATAAATATTAAATTCTAACATTAGCAATAAAATAAAAACGACTTTAAGACCGACAGTGATACTCATCGTTCTCACGTCAAAAAAGCAATAGAGTTGGTGAATTATGGCGAGGAGGATAAAGAGAATAAAAGAGCTTCTGAGCCAGATTTTAAGTATGATTTAGCGCGTGTGAGGAAATAGAAGTGTAAGCAAAATGCGATGTTTTCCCGCATCGCTCATCCGCGTAACTGCCGGCTGATACGCGATACGCTTACTTGGCTCGATTCTCTAAAGCGTCACACTAACTCACTTGCGACCGCCCACAATTCGTCGTCCTGGACTTGTTAAACGCTCCAGTGACGCTACAAAGTCGCCGCAGGTGTGGAGGAGTGTGAACGACTTGTTTCGTAGAATGGTGCGTATATCAGCCACTTCTGTGGCGCTTTCACAAAACGATCCGCTTACAGGTTGCACGATCGATCGAATCATGTTGTGCCGCAGTAACGTAATTTACCAAAGCACTTAAGTAACTTACTTAGTATCGCGTAGAAGGACGCTTCGTCTCGACGTGCTCGCAAAATTCCTTTCGCTATCTTCTTTTTATTTCAATATGAAAAGGCAACGATAAAATATATCAAGTTATTTTTTCTTAATTTTTAATTAAAAATATAATCAGTACTACATTTTCATGAATAATATTTTTCTTCGATGTCATTGAAATTTGATTAAAAATGTATTGCTGCCCTTAGTTCTTATTTACT
Organism: Cyphomyrmex costatus; assembly: GCF_001594065.2. Taxonomy (NCBI): domain Eukaryota; kingdom Metazoa; phylum Arthropoda; class Insecta; order Hymenoptera; family Formicidae; genus Cyphomyrmex; species Cyphomyrmex costatus. The sequence continues at coordinate 412,201 of NW_017279598.1, forward strand.
CGAGTCTTGATAATACATACTTAATTGTACGTATAGATAAATATTGACATCGTAATATACACATCAAACGTGAAAAAAAAAAAAACAGAAAATCCGGAAAATTCGCGTGAGAAAGAAAAACGTATGAGGGAAGGATCATGAGAAAAGGAGCAGGGAGGGAAATGAACGATCCTGTTAGCCGTTGCACGGAAGTCATAAAGAGCCGGCAAATCTTTTCATTATCGTGCCGCGTAAGTGATACGTATATCATACTAAAGGGGCTATTTCGCGGGGCATTATACCCCGGGAGAAACGAGCCCCGATCCCGAGCTCGCGCGAGCGAGCCACCGCGCGACGGACGGCACTTTTTTCCGCACTACGCCGCGTCGTCGTTGCGTAAGTGCGTGCGGGAATTAAGCCGGGCCATTTCTCTGGTTTTCGTCTACACTCTCGCCTCGTCCTTCCTGCGCGGTGCCATCGCGCAGCGTCTCTTATCGTCCTTTATCATCCTCTTCCATTTCTTTACACCCTTCGTTTTCCGACGCTTCTATCGGATGTTAGAGAAACAGAGCTCCCTTTACGAGCGTTAACGCAATTCCCGTACGGGCATGATTCGCGTTTCCTAGCTCTCTACGTGAGTGAGACACATGCGCACGTCGTCGGTTCCGCGTAATCCCGCGACGCGAGTTTTATCGTCGTCCTACGGATGGGCTGCTGTTCAACTAATAGGAAGCTTTATGACGGGAAATTAATTCGCGCGCGCGAGTCGACAATTGCTTGCTGCAAAATTCCGCGGCGTGTCATAGAAATGTTACGATTTTCTGAAAATTCCGCGCGGCTGCTCATTTACGATACTTAATTAAATGTATCAGGCTCTTAATTACTTAAGATATACATCGCACAGACTCGTGAATTTATTTCGTGCGTAAAGAGAAAGAGAGAGAGAGAGAGAGAGAGAGAGAGAGAGAGAGAGAGAGAGAGAGATATTATACATAAAAAGTATTATGCTCTTAAGCTCGTATCATCAAAAATTAGAGGTATACACGTCGATATTAATAAAAACCTTTGAGTTTTCTCAATAGCACAGAAATCCTTTCGAATTCTCTAATATTTGGGATGTTACAAGTTTTAGAAATTTGTAATTTAAAATTGTTTTAATGACATATTGGCTAACTTATTTTGACTGATTATTCAACCAATATTTTTAGCTGATATTATATAGCTAAAACATTCTTAACAACACATTATCTTATTGTAATAATAACCTATATGTATAAGTCACAACTTTAACAGTTATACTACAATAGTCCTTTTACAACATCAATCGCAAATATCTTAAAAGTGTGACATTATGAAATAATTTGGTATATGTAAACAAGATTGTATTTAATATCTCAAAAAACTGAAAAAACTACCGGAAGCGAGTTACCTTAGTTTTCGTGCATTTATTTATTAAATAGTGTTATAAAACAAATTTTAATTCCGGTAAATAAATAATATATAATTTATTACGGTTTATTAATAAACATAAACAGGTCTGCTTTCTTTATTATATTATATTATTATATTTTATAAAAAATATAATAATGTAAAATAATAATATATATTAATGAAAAATTTCAGTGTACAAATAAAATAAATTAATCTTGCATAATAATAAGGCATTTCAAATTGTCTGGCTAATCATAACGAATCCAATAGTAAGATAAATGTACCAATTATTTAACATGAACCAATTGTTAGACAAAGTGATAAAACATTTCAAATATTAAACTTTTAATGACATGTACGATTGGAAATAAATTCGTTACTAATTTTTTATAAACAACTTAAAGTTGTATTAAATGTTTAAAATATTTTACTACTTCGTCCAACAATTGGTTTATGTTTACTAACTGATGCATTTACCTTACAAGTTTCCTATATATATGGAAACTTTGATCGGGCTTTTAAGACGGTTTTATATCTCTATCAACGTAGTGACAGGTATACTAAACCTAACTTCGCTATCCCATTAATGCTACGTTCACTATGCAAATTTAACTCGTTGGATACAACGTGTCATTTCAGCAGAATTTAATTAAATTTTAAGAACGCTCCATAACTGTAGTTATCAAAATTACAATCGTGATTTGCAAACTAAAGCGGTATCACTTATGAGGAAATAAAACTGCCTGGTATGTACTGCGCGCGTACGGGCCGAAAAAAAGGGCGTATAAGTTTTTCTGCTTGCTGCAGATTAACATGCGAATCGAATGTTCATACGGTAAACTTTTTGCGGCCTTTAAATATTCGTCGGCGATCGTTAGGGCCAGTAAAATGATAACGATCCGGGTTAACGCAGCGCGAGCCTAAGTCACCCCCTTCTGAGCCCTCTCTCTTTTACGGCTTGAAATTACAATCGCGCACAACCCTCACGTATTTACGGCCGTTAACGTCGCGACGCCGCGCCGCGTTAAAACTGCCCTAACTCGAACTCATCACGATGAGTGAATCGATCACGCGGGGTGATGCGACGCTTCGCATTGTTAATCTTTACAGATTGTCCCAGGAGCCCCGATCAAGCATTTGTCGTAAGCAGATTACGGATAACCCGTCGTGAATATTTTACGTCGAGTCTGAACGTACATTTTGCAATTTATTCGGCAAAGCTTTGCGCATTCTCATTGAAAGTGACACGTGAGCTACTAAAATATTGGCGGAGCGCCATGGAAAATTTCATAATTAAAATCGATGTCACAGTATCTATAATTACTATATTTTATATAGCGCCGAATAAATCGAATGAATCGGCAGAATCAATTTCGTTGCAGTTGCAATTAACGGCGAGTGCGATTTATTTGCACGCACACGGACTCCGATTTGTCTCCCAGTGTTTTATTACAATTTTCAGTCGCGTCTGAATCAATATTCAATATCAATGATCTTATTAAATTATAATTTACAATCGCACATAAGTCACTATTCTTTGATAATGCTTCGCCAAATAGAATATATTCGTATACGCAATAACATTAAAATTATTAGTCGTGATTTATCATATTCCATGTTCTTCATAGAAACATGAAAGAAATAAAATTGATATTTATGCTTAAAATGTAACGATTGGACTCCCAATTCGTAAAAAATCTAATAAAACCAAAGAATTCATTCTCTAATGAGAGCATATCACGCGCGGTTATGTAAGTTATGATAAATTAAATTTACATTTTTTACTTTACGAAAAAGAAAATGTTACCTTTATTCCAACTTGTTTATGATTGATCACAAACAAATTGGAACAAAAATGACATTTTCTTTCTCGCAAAGTAAAAAAAATTAATTTATAACATAACTTGTGCTTGTATACATAACCATGCTATACTCCCAATAATTTTAAATTCTTTTCTTCAGTATATATATAATTTATTATTCTAAAAATGTCATTTATTTAAAAAATTTCGATGTCACATAGAAACTGATTAGATATAACAGTTTGGTACTAAAACTTTTTAGACAAGGAATACTACGAGCAATAATATTAATAATTCGTATGATAATGAACTGCAAGAATGAAATCGTAATTGCTCTCGATAATCGCGTGCGGTTCTTTGTTAGACCTATAGATGTACCTATTTAATGACGCATCAAGAACAGTGCAAGATAACGGCGGTCATCCGCGATGAATCATAACGATAAAAGTCCCTGGAATTCGCGCTATTATATTAAGAGACGGACTCGCGCATTTTGCGTTTTCGCCGCAAAATTGGGCTTTGTCTCTTCACTGAAGTATGTTTTTAGAGGAAAAGCCTAATACCAGCATTCTCAAGCGAACTACGCGTGAAATTGTTCTCATCACAGAATACCAGTAGTCTTTCACGCTATCAGAGCCCGCGATGAGACGTTACGATGAGACGGGCTTAATGTTTATTACAATTGGTTTAACGAAGGGAGAACAGAAACTTTCAACTGCGACTGCTTTAATTCCTCGTCTAAAAAATTAATGGCATTCACCATTAATCCTTGCGCTAATAAAACAAAGTACTGAAATGCACAAAAAATATTTTTTCTTCACAAAATTCTAGTATAAAATTTTAATAACAAAACATATTCTTACGCATTTTTGAAAATATTTAAAAATTCAAAATGTGGCAAAGTAAAAGATATCTGCCCATTTGCCCCATGCATGAGATAAAGTGAAATAGATGTCGCATGCTTATCTAAATAATGAAAATTTCAGTTTTGAACATATTAAGAATATAAAAAACGAAATTATAATAAATAATGAACGTTTCAATATATTTATTTTAATTTATTTTTAACATTACAACATCTCAGTTTCAATTAAATTTAAAAATTTTAGACGTGGTATATAAAACACTTCGACGCTAAGCAAACGTAACCTGATCATGTATACGAGCCGTAGGAGATGATTATAGGAACTTGCGACGGTCGCATTGCTCGCAACAGTCACGACTAAAGAATTGAGGTAAAACCAGATACCCCATTTGTTCCATCCCACTTTGTCCTAATTGTTAATATCACGGTAATATTGTTTTATTAAATACTCAATCTTTATAACAAACTATCTAATTTAAATTAAGTTTAAACTATATTTAATTGATTTTAGAAGTTTAGAATAGAAGATACGTATATACTGAATTTAATATATTTATTTTTACAAATGTGTACAAAATAAATATTATAAATCAATACTGCGCACCATACTACGATGTACACACGTTATCATGTCACAACTCGATGAAAATGGCATCTATCGTCTGCAACATATGCTTCTTGGGACACAAAACATAATTCAATTTATCACCAGTGAGATAACATAACAAGCAAGCTAAAAAATGTCGATATTCCACTTTACCCCAGTAATACAAAAATTTTAGCTCATTTCGATAGAAGACCCTTAAGAGACTCCACTTTGATTAAAAAAAAGTTATTTTTTATTAGTAATAAAAAAAACCAAAAACATTTAAGATTCCTCAAAATCATCAAGATATGTTCTCCTAAATATCCTACAGTTTTAATGTCTTCTCCTTATCACTAATTGTTTTCGAAAAAATGTGATAATCTTTTCATCGAACACGCTATAAAATATTATAAGTCTTTTTAGTAAAATTAGTTTTATGAATCAATTATTTTTACGGAACAAAAACTTTTAGTTCTAATAAGTCTTTTCTGCTTAGTTACATGATAGGTCGTTAAACTTTACATTGTTAAACATCTGTGGTGCAATGACAATCCAATTCATTGAGTTAAGTAATATTTGGTTAATTTTAACTTCCATATGTTAAAATATAAATCAATGAAATTCTGTGGTTAGTTTCAAAGTAAACAACATCCATATTAATATATAAACTCACAATTAGTAAATAATAAACTAAAATAAACTCGAGTGAAATTCAATAGTTTGTTGAGTTAATTGTTTAACGACATATTAAGCAGTGGCAATCTATTGAAATGATTAAACATAATTCAAATTAGATATAATTTGACATTAAAAACAGTACACAATTGTGTGATAATAATTATAATTAACATATAAAAAATAAAAGAATGCATGTATTTAAAGTATTTTGGTTTAATGAAGCTCTCCGTGAAGCACATTATTCTTTTTAGAAGCGAGATTATATCGATATTATAGCATAAAATCGCGTGATGAAAAGGGAGAATCTGGAACAAATATACTGAAATTTACATAATGGCGGATTTTACGTGTCGTACGGAAATCCCGATCGTCGAAATCGGCGACGTAGATCATGTGCGATTCGTAGGAGCTTTTAATACGACGTGGTCGGCGAAGTCAGACGGAGATCTCGTGATGGAATACCGTCTTATTTCTAACGACAGTGGTGACTCAGGCTTTAGCAGCCCTATAGGGCGCGTGTTTGATCCCGGATAAGTTCGTGAGTTGATTTTTCCTCTCGCCATCACCATCGTCCACTTCCTACCTCCCCTTCCACCTGCACAATCGCGATTCGCCCTTCTCGTGAACTCGCGAGATTTCCCGTGTGTTTTCAGCACGCACACAAGAACCCGAGGAGTGCCGAGCTTTAATCTACACGACGGTACGTGAGGTGTTTGCGGTCGAGCCACCGGCAACCCTCCTCAACGCTTTCGTAACCTCATGCAAAACGACCTCGGCCTTCTCTCGTGCTCGGGAACATTTCTCCTACACACTTTCGAATCTTCAATTCTCGGTAACGGAATTCGAGCCGAAAATTTCGATCTTTTTACGCGAGCTTCTGCTCTCATCTACAGATTAACCGCATATGACCTCGTAACTATCCGTTGCATTGCAAAGTTATGTTGCTTGAAAGTGGGTTACCTTAACGTTTAATTTTATGATCTTTTTATCATGCAAATACTTATAAATCTACTCGTATTATTTTATTTCCTTCTCGCTATAAATAAAAGTTGTTATTATATTCATCAACTAGTTATACAATTCATTATGTGCGTTTTTATGTTGATGCAAATTTCTTATTATAAATTTTTTTAATTTTATAGTTATATTTTTCTAATATTTCCTTTATTCTATTGATACTTGCATAATAAACATTCTGCGTTTGTGCATTTTTAATAAAATTAGTCCTGAAATTTATATGTTAAATTTTTTACATATTTAAGTATTGATTAAACATCATTGTGTTATTTGAATATTTCGTATACAATTAATATTCAATATTTCTCAATGTCTAATGTAACAAATAACACAATTTATTAATAAATGAACAAACAACACAAAAATATTTTAAAACGTAAATTATAAGATAAATAAAATGTATTAATTTGATATATTATGAATGTAAAATTTAGATACTCTAAATCGCGCACGTGTTAATTTAACATATAAATATAAATATCATATTTTATTAAAGAAATGAGCTTCCACAATTTGTTTACAAATTGTGTCAGTGTTATATTTTTGTATTAATTTTTTATATAACACTTCTTACTTCTTAACACATTTATTTCAAATTAACACAAAAATTTGAATAGACTGCTCGAAACAAAAAAATATGTTAAATTTAACAATAATTTTCCAATTGTATAGAAATTAGTAACAACTCGTTCGACTTTTAATTTAGTTTTATCATGTTAATTATATCAAATCATGTTAATTATAATGACCGATACCGTGCATCTAATGAATCTCTCTATATGATCTATTTCAGTTTGCGTCTTCATTTCATTTCCTTCTTCTTTTTCTTCCGACGGCGATTATTATACGTCAAATTTCCCGAGCGAATAGAGTAATCGGGGCGATCTCATCCGCGCGGAGGGCTATAAATTTGTTATTCACAGGAGCGCGCGTCTTAACATCAGCCGGTAATTAACTGAGCGAAGATCCGAGTGTTTATATTTCATTTCTCGTGGAAAATTTACGCGATCCGTTTATTTTGTTCAAAGATAGTTGAAGTAACAAAGTGGCAGATATCGGTGGCATACGTTACCGTTGCATACGGTATATTTATACGGTTCATAAATCATTGCGATAACGCGCGCGTTAACAAACGCGTGGGTCGAGCTGAACGGAATACTCAATGACACGGAAGTTCCCGAATTACAGCTGGCCGCCTCGCCGTGCCGTTTTATACAGCGACTTCCGCACTAAGTAAAAGGTGCAAGGGGAACACAAACCCAGAAGGATCAAATGTAATCCCGGCTCGTCAGGTCATGGCAGTTCTAAGTCGCGGCCACTGTTATCTATCCGATTCAGGACCCGAAGTTACGTCCCTCGAGGACAAAATTCGTTGGGGACAGTTAAAAAATTATGGGATTAGAAGACTGAATCCGCATCAGCGCTAACAACACATTGTAAACACATTTATAGTATAAGTTTATGTTGCGGCGTTAAACAAGTCGTACATTAATTCCCGATTTCTCATTGAATCGAAAATAAAACAAGATAACATATAATATTTCAATATGTCAAAAATAAATTCACTTTACATTATTCATTTACAAATTTTGCAGCTACCATTTTCGATATTCCTTTATAATTTATTATTTATTCATATCAATCAAATGTTTTTCTCGCCACTAAAAGAGCAAATAAATATATTCTATAATATAATAATATTACAGCAATTTTATACAAAGGAGAAGATAACAGATTGAAACAAACAATTCAATGTATTGATTTGGAACAAAGGTTTATACATATAACATTATGAACTTTAAAATTCAAGCACTGTAACTTCGTTATAATCAAATAAAATTAAAATTAAAAAAAATTTTAAAGCTTAAAATTACTGTCAAAATGTTCATATATTTTTTTTTGTAATTTATATATATTTATTGAAAACTATAAAATCAACGATGGATTTAACATCCATGAGATGTCTATATAATTCTCATCATGTTAGTGTTAAATTAAAACTAGTATGGTGTGGATTAAAAATCTTTGGTGTTTATTAATACCATCATGGTGTGAATTTAATAATCATAGGTGTTAAATCCACACTATGTGTTATTAATACTATTATATAATTTAATTTAACACAACATAGTGAGAATTATATAGACCGCATGGTGTTAAGTTCACATCACTATTTTTTAGAATGTGGTCTCTTACAGCGGCAAATTCGATTCTCTTCACAGTTACGCCAAATGAAAGCCAGGCACGTACAATATCGCACTCGGAAATGAGTTCCTTGTATTCCGCCAACGCGTTATTTCCATGGTACTCCAACAGCTCGATGGACCCGGCTAACTGCGGCCGGGAGCACGCGAAGAGAAAAAGCAACGTGAGTGATTGCGCAAGTCGAATGTGTGAAAAGGATCACCGCGAATCGGCGTCGTAAAAGTACCGAGACCGTTGTCCAGGATCGACTATGTTCGGGATGCCAGCGAATTCTACCGGGATATACAAGGTGTCCAATTCCAGCCGCGGCGACTGTGATTGATTTCCCGGTGGATTTAGAACCGATGTCCGTTGAGCGAAAATTTAGAAAGAAAGAAACATTCATCAATGTTCTAACATTAAACTTTCAAAAAACACAAATAAGATCAGTTAATTAGAATTAATGCACAATAAAAATTCAGCTGTTGTCTGTATTTAAAACAAATACAGTAATAAGTAAATAAAATAATAAAACTTTTGTGATATTTAAGATTCAACGATAAGATAAAGGATACTACAAATCCAAGTATGTAAAAATAAACTTTAATATATGTATATGATTAGTATTCTGTGTAAAAATAACATACTATGCTGCATACAAATATGGATTTACACATTTAAACATATAATATAGTAATAATTAATACAAACTCATCAAGAATAAAAATAGTTGAAACAAAAAAGAATGCAATATATAGCATAATGTGTAGCATCATTTTTACACGAAAAGCTAAACACACATTGATATCACTTTTTAGATACTAGGATTTGCTATCTGATCTTACTATAATTTTGAATAGTTATTTGCATACATAAGATGAAGATATTTCATTAAAAAAATTGTAATTAACAATGGAATTCTCACTAAATTTATTCTAAAAAAATCAATCGATTTTCGTTCAATTTGATGATCATGCCGAAACACGGTATATATATGTATAATAATATCTTATGATATACACATGAAGGTTTGATTTTTTCAAGATCTCTCTACCGCGTTCGGGTTGCATGCACGTCGAGTAACGTGAACCACAAGTTAGCCGCGGAATCGAAGACATAGCTTATACCCAAAGGAGGGCCATAAATTCTGACATCGGTTCTTTCTACAGCACGCCATGAATCAGGATTTTTTTAGATCGGCTATGTTCGATCTACGACCAGCGTACATCCACGATAGAACAGTGAGGGTATCATTCGTGATGTATATCCATTGAAACATTCGTTTTACTAAAACGAAGCTTTTGCAGCAGCATATGACGTACATTAATTTCTATCATTTTCAACCGCTTTTTCTTAAGCAACCCTCGCGACGAATTATTCTTCGGTGTTGCATCAAGAAAGTCCGCTTGGGGGAATACCGCGACGAAAGTTACGGCAATCTGTTGTTAACAGGTTGTCAAGCAGCCAAGAGTTTATTAATAGACCTCCCGATGTGTAAAGCGTGAAGAGGCGACCTGACGACAAGTTGTCGGGTGATAATGAATTAACTGACAAGATTCCCTTTGAAAAAATATTATGCCGCACTCATCAACCGTAATGAAAGTTAATGGAATTAACATGGAACATATTTGAAATATTTAATAATTTTGTCTATCATGAAATTATAAATAAATATAACAGAATAATTTAAAAATAATTATTTTTATAAACTAATTAGGGTAGAGTGGAGCTAGTTGGACAACTTATTTTTAACCAAAAATTATAAGTTTTCACAAGATTGTATGGACCAATAAGAATGTTATAAAACTGCATGTTTACCTTGCTCAATAATTAAGCACTTACAGATCTCTTAATATTTTCGTAAATGAGAAAAAAATTTCCTTTTGTGAATATAACAATTCAAAGTGGCTTAATATATTTCATCCATGAGACATGAGAAAGAGAACCCTACTTTATATTATATAATAAATTAATTTAATTAATATTATGAACAATCCAAAACTGATCCTCATTGATTTTCCATTTAAAAAAATCCAAAAGTGAGCGTCTCATAAATTTTGCTTTACCAGAGATAATGACTCTAAATTTCCGAATTATTTTTCACTTCATAAGAGGATTCCTACGTGTGCACAAATAGCTAGCTGATTCGTGAGATCGCGGTATCATTCCAACCCCAGGAAACGAGGCGCACGGGGCCGGTAATCGTTCGTCGTTAGAGGGTACGCACAATGCGTGCCAGGACGCGATTCCACGATACCACCCCCATTGTCTATCGGAACCACCCTCCGCTCTCCTACGAGCCTCGTCCGTGACGACTGACTGCGGTTTAACCTCGGTGGTTTAGCACGCTCAAACGAGCCCGTTGTCGACCCCTCGATGTCGTCTCACTCTCACTCTCTTTCAGCACTACTTGCGAATCGCTTCTAATATACAGGATGTATAAAAAATTGCGAGCGCAGAAATTTAGCGGAAAATCTAAAGTTCATATCTTTCAGATAAAAATTCTATAAAAATCTAGCACTAAACGATTTGCTCGATATATATGTGAAAGTTATAATAATAATAATAATAAGATTAATAGATAAATTTGAAGGTAAATTGTCTTAATTTAACATATATGAATATATAAATATACTTATTGTCAAAAGTTAAAACGTTATATAAAATAAACATGGCAAATGAGATACACTCACATATTCGTACCAAGAGAGATTAACTTCAAATTATCTAAAAAAAAAGTTAAGAGAGAAAATGTATAACTTGTGCAAAATTAAAATGGCTTTAAAATCAATTAAAACCAAGAAATCTAACTAATAATAAAGAAAATAAAAAAAGTTTTAAGAGATTGTCAAATATAAAGATTATATTGCTTTTTCCTATCCAAATATCGAAAGCTAATCTTCTTCCATCTTTAATATCCTTAGATCTGTGCTATGAAATGTACACGTGCTTAAATTTCGCGAAGAAAGGACATCAGGTTCGTAAGCTGTCCCCGTTTGGACGAATAATTACAGGATAATGGCAGTAAACCGACAGACATTCACCGCGTTGGCTCAGGGGATATAAATGTAAATTAGATGCAATTCCAAGGTATCTCACTAGAAATGTTATATCTTCAATGCACTAGTTCTGAAGATAATGACAGGCTATCAGACACGATGCAGCGAAATAATTTCAAAGTAAATATATATAGTTCTTCAAACAAATTTTCTTAAATTTTTAAATTTGCGTTAGTATTGACACGTTAATTAAATACATAAATATATCTGTGAATAAAATAATAAAATAAAATTAATAAATAGTTGTTTAGAAAAGAAACATTAATAAAAAATGTTATAAATATCAACATTACAACACTTCGTGTTGTTTGGATTAGTAAATATTCAAAATGTTACAAAAGATATTGAGGCAAATATTTTCAATATTATTTAATAGCGCTGCAATGTAGTTTACTATTTTAAAAATATTTGATAAATTATAATACATGATTCGGATTACATTTCGACGATTACGGTTCAATATAGAAAGTATCATAAAAACATATTTAGCAGATATATTTTTGAAGTATTTAATACACGTTTTTAGCATTTTATACTATAAGACTCTGCAAAGAACAAAGAAATTAAAAATAAAATTCTGCTATATATAATCGCCACATGCAAAATCGCCGAATGTAAACCTGTTCGTGACCTGGTGTCGTTCGTGTTACAAAAAGTACACTAGAGAACCTTTGAACCAGATGAAACATAAAAAAAAAAACAAAAGTATGTAGCACGCTCGTATTATTCCCGTATAAGTTCTGTAGATAGAAAATGCTAGCGACAATATAAAGATATAACTCACAAATAACACTGTGTGATTTCAACTTTTAAAATTTTCCAAAGGGCGCGTGGGTTTGACTGTGTCGGGAACACGGCCCACTATCATTTTCCCAAGAGATTTGGTAAAGTTAGATCGTAGAAGAATGGGGCATAAATTTGAAGTTATTAATTTCGAGGAGTACCAGTTGCGCTATTCTCATGGTTTTGAGATCAAATATTATCACAAATACGTACACGCACATACATACACATACTCACACTCACACTTATGCGCGCGAGCGCGAACTTTGTTTTGCAAATAAATGAGATAGCATTAGATAGTAGGATCTGTGAAGCTGGCACGACATTCTGTCCATATAAAAAAAATTACAACAGTTCCAGTAGCACTTTTCATAGTTCTACAGTTCTACCTAGAAATAAAAAATGGTTCCGCAGTTTTAATATGAAAAAACTAAAATTGAAAATATGGCGTGCTAACTACGCGAATCTGGCACGTCAGATTTCCTCTAAAGTACGAGAAAAAAATTAATATTTGCACTTTTAGCAACAGTTCCCAGTAGTTCTACTAAAAACCAACTAAGATATGCATTTTCAAAATAAAATAACAACATTTAACAATTTTTATTCATCCTATATATAGAAAATAGCATCCTATATACAGAACACTTCTAGAAAAAGTGACGTGCTGACTATTTCTATCAGTTTCAACGCAGTTCTCGTTAGTTCTCACAGAATTCTATGCATTGCCATCATTTATAAGCAGAGTTCCGGCCTCTACATATTTTTAATCAATTTTTTAGTACTTGAGTCCAGCACGACACTTATAGAAAAAGTCACTTTTATTTTGAAAAACAAAATTTAATACATAATAAATAATTGGCTAATGGAAAAGAGAATTTGGAATATTAAAAAAAGATTAGTTATAATAATCTAGCCTAGATGACAATTACCAAATGCTTTGGTGAAATAGTTTCAATTAAATGTACGGTTAATATAATAAAAAAATTTGTTCACTATATATATATATATATATATATATATATTATATAAATTATTACTCAAAAGAACGGCGTTGCGCGCATGACAACATAAGGATATATCGACATTTGGTAACAATTATTTATTAATAGTTACTAAATAATTTAGTAATTATTATCAAATCAGTTAGAAATACCTTCTTCATATAATTTTATAACAGTTATCAAATATTTAATTTATATTATCAAATTATTTGGTTTTAAGTACTAAATCATTTAATTGAACCAACTAACTGAGAATTTTAGCTTTCTAAATATTTAGTGATTATTACTAAACGATTAGTTACTATTATTTTATTTGGTTTTTACTTATTAAATATTGCACCAATATGCTCAACAAAATGCATTTGGTAGCTATTACAGATTACTAGACTTTTTTCTCAGTGTACATTTAAAAATTTAGAATATTACACATAATTAAATCAAATGAAGTTAAATATACTTATTCAGAGAGAGTAAGAAGAATATTTTTTTTTTTACATTTTACGCGAGAAAACTTTGTCCGCTTGTAGAACATATTTTAATATTCTAAATAAAAAAGTGCAATTGAAAGTATCCGCCGAAGATTTTTTGCGCGCTAAGATTCCCGGAAGTGCAATATGCTATCTCTTTTCCGGAGATATACAGGCTTTTCCGCTATCTTCTTTTTCTTCTTTACAAGAGGCAACGTCGTCTAACCGATTACGTATTCATTCCGTTCCATCCGTTTCATATTCTCGCCAGCGAATGACGCTTTCTCGCGCGCGTTTAATATTTCAGCTGGGCTGCCGACGAGATTTGCGCAGCGGAATACTGACTTTAATTACGAATGTTTTAATTAGGAATTTAACTGCGGCGACGCAATGGAATAAGAGTTAATGATTGATGAGGTCTCTTAATGTTGTTACAAAAATGTAATAAAAATAATTTGAGATTTATCGTTCTCCCATTTTTCATACTTGATATTAATTACATATTTATTATTCAAGTTTTTGCATAAAAAGATTATAAAATCGATTAAAATTATATCAACACACAAAATAAAAAATTATTATATATATATTATCAGTTATTTTATATATTTTTCTCAATATTCACGCGTTACATATATATTCATAATTCTATAATCTCTCTCTTTCTCAATCATAAATTAATGGCATTAATGCTATATAAATTTTACGATTTTTATCACTTTTTATATTTCAGTTCTTATCTCAAAAATGATTATTTAAATTTGCATTATAATATTTTTAACATGGTTCATTTAAAATATATATTGATAGTCAATTCTTTATTATTACATATTCTTTATAATATGGCATTTTTATCATCATTTAAAAGTATTAAAATAAAAAACGATACGACTTTGTAAACTGTTTTTCGATAAAACTACTGTCTCTATACACTACACATTTATCGTTACAACTTCATTTGTAATTTGTATTTTTTGTATCATTCGCAATAATAAAATGTCATATTAAAATTTTATGTAACCATATAAATCAAGCACCTACTTACAAAAAGAACAATTTTGTTCAATATCTAAAAATTTAACTACATATACATAGATTTAAAGATAATTTTATTGAATTAAAATAATTGTGTAAGGGGAACTCATACATGAGGAATGCTACAAAAAATTTTTGACGTTCTAACAATCAGCTGGAGCTTTTACATAATTATTTTAATAATTCAACAAAATTATTTTCAGATCTACATCTAGTTAAATTTTTAGATATTTCTGCAAAACTGTTCTCTTCGTGTAGAAAAGCAATTTTATTGAGTTCAACCATCAGAGGACAAGCAAAGCAGATTTGCAGCAAATATAAACATGCTTTCTGCGCTGTATACCTTATGATTTATTGCAATCTTCAGCTTCCGATAATATCCTTTGCTATCAAGAGAAATTTAAGAAGAAAGAGGAACAAAGCACCTCTCTTTATGTAGATGCAATAAAATTGATTTGTTTCACGTCCCTTCCCCAACGTATTCGATTTAAGATCACCCGTTTCTTGCCCACCTTCCTCCGATAAATTCTCCTTACGGGCAAACCAACAAGCATATCATACGCGACAATATCAACGTTTCCCTTCTGTTGTCTTACATGCTTCGAGCTGTTTCGAGGACAAAGGAGAATCTGAAGGCGCGTGCCTCCCTTACATATCGCATGCATCGGGCAAATAAGATCCTTGTGGGTGAGAAAGACGCTAAGGGATGACAATATACCGGTTGGATCTCGCGACCAAATCACACATGGACACATGCCGAATATAAATGCGACTATCAGAAATATTTTCACGATCAGGCGCTTGGGCTTAGACCGTAAATGGTCGCGCGAGCGGTTAGGGTTGCGGCTGATACCTTTGAGGGTGCTATCCGAAGAGACGGAAAGTTTCTCGAAGCGGTGAACTGGTTCGTTTCGATGGTGAGTATTACAAAAGTTTAAAACACCTCTCGACATTTGTCGAGACAGGGAGTAGTAACGGATGGCGGAAGTCCGCCGCGTAAATCGAAAGTACATTTTCGCGCCGACGACTATAACACCGACATTGAGAGATACGGTGCAACAATAACTTCACAATTTCTAAAACTTTATCTTTCGAATCGATATTTATGTTCTCGACTTTTTAAAATAGTGAATTAAACCGCAGTTTATGTCGTAGTTTGTGATTTCGAACATTGTAATTCCTGCGTGAAGTAAAAATTCGAAATTTAATATTATTCTACAATTAAATTCGAATAAAACATGTAAGAAATATTTAAGAATATTTTGATCGTACAATATCAGATAAATGTTTTACGTTTACACGTATATTCGAAAAATGGATTAAAATTAGAACCCTATTTTAAACCAATGAGAAAATTGTGTTCAAATTCTACACAGATATTAAAACACGTATAATAGTCTAAAATTTTTATATTTTTAATAACCCTTTGAGATATACATACATTCTTAAATACTTTTTAATTAATATCTAGCAATACTTAACAATGTTATAAATTATAAATGTTGTAATTTATATTATGTGTCCATAAATAAAATTTTACCAATAAATAATACATCGTGCAGAAAAATAGTTTTGTCAGAAACATGATCTGCAAAATCATGTCATTTTTTTTACTTTTTAAAATACGTATTTCAAAAATGCGCCGACATTTTGACACACGGAACGTCATACTTTGCGAAAACCGAAACGACACGTACTATTAAAGCGACTTTTCGATGTCTCCACGACTGACTCTTGAATAACTCGCGTTGTACACTTTCGGGAGTTACTCGGAGAGTTTCACGAAACAGCCCAAGGCAAAACATGTGCCTTGTGCGGCCATGCAGTTATACAGCTTACATGAGCGACAGAACGAGCAGCTCTCGTCGAGATTGTAACGATCGCAGTCTGACATTTTCAGTTAAACCGCACAGAATATCGCGCCGTTTAAATTAATAGTAGGAAGCGGATTAGAGTCTGTCTTCCGCGTACATTAGAGCGCTGTTTTAACCACCTCCGCCACTTATTGCCAGCTGAACGATTCACTTAACACGCGCTGACTTCATTATAGTACTGGAAAATAATCATGAAAGAGTAAACAATTATCTATTACACTTAAACAAACATTTCATTACAGAAGAGTGTAATAAGAAAAGTAAATTACTAAATTATAGTATATATAGATACATTTTTCTGTCGTTATATCTAAGAATTTAAATTGCTCTTTTTAAACCATTAAACCATGGTAAACTATAATAGAATTTAAACTGGGACCCACACATTAGCACCACAGGGGTCTACACAAATTATTTCCTTTCTCTTTACTATTGTATAATACTACTTACTATAATACGCTTTTGTACTAATAGGTAATTCCTCAGGATATCTTGTAAAATAAAGCGTATACAGTATCACTTATAAAATTGAAGAGAAAATACCGATTTTACGATCCAATTAATATCGAATTTCAGTTGGTGCTGTAATCGTAAATCGACGTTACGCCATCGCGAAATGGCGTATTTCTATCCTAACTAATTATTACACGTATTATTCTCCTTAGCATGACTAGCCTAATTAGCACACTGATCAATACGTTCGCGCGTAATGGACCGAATTCGACAAAGTGATATCTCATTCTCGTCTCCGTCGTCAACGTCTCCGCGACCGCTGCCGCCATTGCGAAATTCAATCTGGGCGGAAGATCGGGTCGGGAAATAATTAGCACGGCGTCCCTTTAAGGCTTCTGATCCTGCCAGTAGTGGAGGTAGGGGATCGCCAACGTAATCCCCCAAATATGAATATAATTTGCTCGGTGCAGAGGGTGAGTACGGTCCGCCGAAGAAGGTCTGCATGCGGAAAGCCACGAGAACCTCATAGCTGGATCAACCGCCGTCATAATTGTGTTGCTTTCGCTGACAAGCTGCCACCGATAATGAATATCGCAAATGATCCCATCTACCGTTCTTTATTGACAGATGAGAGAAATCGAGAGAAATCTATTTGGAATTTTTCATACGGATAGACATCTGATACTCGTTTCGCGCGAACCTAACAGCCAATACAACTAATCAATCAATAGATATACAAATTTGCTTAATAAAATTTATAATAACGTTTTCAATTTACATTTGATTTAATTTCTATGTTTAAGATATACAACATTACAAAATATGGCATTCTTAATTTGTTTAATTAATACGAGTTAAATATATAATGTTTTAATTGTTTTTAATCCTAAGATTCACTACAGTCATAAAATATGAGATAAAAATTAAAAGAACTTTCTTTTATTTCTAAAATGGAGGGATTTTCAATTAAATCTTTAGATTTCTTTCAACTGGAAAATGTATTCATCTCTCATAATCAAAACATATCATGAAGTAATGAAATATTTAGAGCAAGTACTTATGTTCAAAGTCATTTTCTCAAGAAACTATCTCATTATCATGATCGACGAAGATTTCAATATTGCGAGCAATCTGTGGCGGATTAGCATGAATTATATCTATAGCCGTCTTCCCGTTTTAAAGGGATCTACAAATTTTGCGAATCGAATATCGTGCTGATTGTCTATATTCGACCTCCAGATCGTGAAGGAATCGCGGTATCGGCGATTGCGCGCTTAATGGCCTCGAATAGTTTAGATATTTTTGGCGGCAACCGACGACGGCGCGCGATGTGCTTCCGTCTGTCTCTGTCGACATTCGCAAATGAATAGAGGCGAGCTGGGAAATCTCCCGGGTTCTCTCCTCCGGCGCATTCCCGATGCACCCCTTGAGAATGCTATTTTCTCGGAAACCGAAAGGAAGAATCAGAACAAACCTTACGATCGCGTATTGTATGCTCAATCTATCTCGCTCTATTCCCGCATACATATATCCGTTTCAAGACTCGCATGCATTATCATCCGGACGAAGCTATACTTCACAAAGTGTTTTTCAATGCTCTTCTAAATAGAGACAAATCATCAACGTTAGTTCTGCGACACTGGATATACAAATTATGTGTACTTATAGAAAAAAAGGCGATTTTTCGCGAAAAAATGTTTACTTTTACGTATATTTATAGAAATTGATAACAATGATAATAAACATTAATAATGGAAACAACTGTTATTATAAATATTATTATTATTATTATTATTAACAATCATTGTTATAAATATTACTAATAAATTATTAATATAAATAAGCAACTATTATTATATAATAAAAGTGATAGTAAAGGAAAGACAACGAAAACAAAGAGAGAAATATTTAAAAAAAATATGTTTAAAACAGGTAATTCGAAAGCGGATTTATTTAGTATTTTTCAAAAAAATAGAAGATAAACTGGTGCACATGTGACAAAATGTTGATTAAGCGTTGGATAAATAAATTCAATTACTTTCTTTTATTAATAGGAAGTTTGATAGACATATAACGATTGCACAGATTAAAAGTACATGTAATTTAAAAATATAAATATTAACGTCGTCCGAAAATAATGCCCGATCAATTAGAAAACTTTTCAACAATGGAACGTCAGTTAAATCATTTTAATTCTTTTTCAGAATGCAAATGTCGCGCGAAAATATAGAATAAACGCGTATATTCGATTAGTCCCATTTAAACGTAATGTATGATGGAAAATAGCTATATTTGTCATAAAGCGTCTGTCCACAAAATGACATAATCATGGTGATAAAAGAAGCACTAGAAAACGATCCACTTTTTGCTTTAATTACCTGCAGATAGAGGTGGTTCTTTATTTGGCATCTGAATTTATATTCTGAATTAAATATCAATTGCATCTCCAATGTTTTGCAGACGTTCTTCTTTCAGTGTCTTAATTAATCGCATCCGCTTTCTACTTCGGCTATATGTGTTAAACGTATCATATACCAGTCTCTAATTCATTTATATCACTTGATTATATTGTCGCTATTTTATCTATTTTACATAAATATATCTATATATTATTAAAATTAAATTTCCAATCAATAAGTTTCCATTGCTACCTTTATTTTGATAATAATTCAATAATAGTTGAACTCTATTATCCACAGGCACAATTTTTCTAATGTCATAAACATGCAAACGTACTGCAAATCTCATTAATTGTAATTCAGATAATTCGTTTAAATAATCAAATTATCTTTTTCAGACAAAAATTCAATATCACATTAATAGATAAAAACTTCTACAATAAATACAACACTTTTTAAGACAACTTTATATTTACAATTATTTTATTCAAATATAGTCAATTATGATATTAATAATAGATATACGCAGTTACACGAAATTGTGTTTATAAGTCCAAAAAATCAACCCAGCACACAATTTTCATGATAACAGGTGTAATAATTAATTATTTAAACGCTTAGAATCCAGCTTTGACCGTTAAAGGCTTCTATGATACTTCCTATTGATTCATAATTATTTTACCAATTATAATAATCGCACTTTTCTCTCAATGTATAGAACTGATATATTTGTATTTGTATATTTATATGTAAAAAATTGTAAATAAGATATTTTTGATAAAAAATGCTTTTATTGAAAATGACATTCTTTTTTATTTGTGTTTATAAACACTTCTCGATTTATCTCACTTATAATATTATACATATATACATTATATATGTATACCTACATTTTTTAATTTACTATTATTACTCATGCGACGTTTCGAGTTAAGAATTGCTCGATTTTGAGTTCGACCGAAATCTCGGAACAATCCGCGTAAACGGAATTTCGAGAACTCTCGCGGTGAACTCTCATCCCGACGATTAGTCTCGTCCCAGCGATATCTGTTCCTCGAATGAACCGTGGCACCCTCAGATCTCCCGGTCGTCTCCCGATGTGATTTCGTTTCCCGTCTTCGCCTCATCACTACCAATCCCTACATCCCTCACGCGTTGCGACAAGGAGAGAAGAAGACGAGGCATGAGCGCATTGCGAATCACGAGAGCCACGAAATTGCCTCTTCGGCGGCAAGTCAGAGGCAGACTAGGCCGATGCTCAAAAAGCCATTATCCGCGCATTATCGTCTTTAATTCGTTTTCGCGGCGGATTATATCCCAGGGATTAGTACGTCCGCCGATCCGTTCGTTTTTTTTTCCTTTCTCGCAGAATCGTCGGACGGCTCTGATCTTTCGATCTCTCGTTTCTCCCCTTGGTCCGGGAAAATTTTTTCGACGCGCGAGGAAGCGACCGCCAATTATGAAAACGTCGGCAACCGTCGGATCGGCAAACACAATCCTTCTTGGCGATCGATGGTTGACTTACACTTTAATTGCTTGTCGGTCAAATCCAACGAGAGGGAGAAACGGGTTTTGCAATTAATACTTTCGGTACAAATATTTCTTTCACGTTTTGTTTACAGTTTCCTGTATTTATAAATAAACGTCCAATAAAGAAAGATGTTTGCTGGAATATGTTCAAATTTATTGCGTTAATATATTAAAATTGTATTAATATCGCTTTTATGAAAACTGTCAATACATTAATATAATACATAACATTAACACAAAGTTAACATATAAAACCAATTAACAGTAAAATATTTCTTCAATTTTATAATTATCAAAGTAATTATTTATAAAGTAAATAAATTCAATATCAAATTTAATAAACAAGAAATATTTTAAAATTATAAAACGAGAGAAAACAGAATGCTATCGCCATCTTCGAAGCATTGGTGCAAATTCTCTGACAGTCTGATGCATATACTGTAGATAATATAGAAATCTGTAAAGTAGCATCGCTTCATATACCGAGTGACAAATTGTTTTAAGTTTTAATAAATTTTGTTAAGTTTAATAAATTTTTTAATCAATTTTGTTATCAGACATTTATCATCAAAAATCAAGGTGTTATTCAATTAATTCTGGACTCAAAGAGAGTTGTAAAATATTTATTATTTAGGACACTATATTTATAAAAAAAAAAGTAGATATAATGGTTCAAAGAGAAATAACGGTGATCTTTCACAAAAATAGATCTACAACATTAGTTTTGTTTACAAAACAATATTTAGTTACAAAATTCTTAAAAAAGTAAAGTATTGTAAAATTTATACAAATACACATAACTTCTTCTAAATACTATATGTATAAGCTCCTATATATTAATAACATTAAAATATAATGTTATATATATTATATTATTTATTTATATTACTTATACTCCTATTATCTAGCTTGACCGTAAATGGCTTATTCTCAATTATATAATACTTATTTCAACTTATACCACCGATACGAAGTTAATAGCGTTTTCAACTGCAGCAGGTTTTGAACCAATCCAGATTGATTTAAAATTCGCTACAGTCGAAAATGCTATAAGAGTAGTTTTCTTGAAGTTAAACAGATTTGCAACGGAAAGCATGATACTATTGAGAGCAAATATTCCGTAACGGCGAGCAAATAAATTCATAATCACTATAATTTGCTTATTAACAAATCCAATAGCGAAGATATTACGAAGGACCATTACTACACTAGCAATAATAAAACTTTTGCCTCTGATATTTATAAATGTATTTATATAAAATGAAATGATAAGCCATTTGATTGTGCACAGTTGCAATTATCAATAATTCTCATGAAAAGATTCATTACCTTTCGCTAAAATTACAGTCACAGTTATTGTATTTTACGTAATTTCTTTACGGCATAAATAATCAAAGGGATATCTTTATGTCGGTAAGAAAGCAATCAATCGTTAAAAATTTCTGAGAATTTTAAGAAGGAACTTATTCTTTAGATGTGATATCAATTTAAATCTTCGATTTAGAAATGGTAGTGCAAAGTCAATTTTCGCGAAATGTAAAACAGACCAAAAACTGATTGACGGAAGCTCCGTCGATTCGAATTCGCGCTATAGTCGTTTTCAACCTGTCGCCAGGGAAAAAGAGAGAAAGCGAGAAGAGGTCGAAGAGGATTGTTATTCCGGCGGAAAAAAATCAGCAGTTAAATACAGTGTCCTATCGTCCACGACGGAAAAGTGCATTTCAATTATCGGTTCGCGCGTCGGTCCGCGCGTTCGCGCACGTGGATGGTGGCAATTTCGGCTTAACCGCGAATACGCCAGTAAATTCGGTCGGGTCACTCACCCGAAAAGCCGCCCGTGCGCGATGCCGTAATTAAATTCCAAACGACTCTACCGCGTTCCGTCAAAAACCTTCTGCTTCAGGCTGCAGAGGGTATATAAAAAGAGCGTCCAAAGCCTGCACCCTCGAATCGTCGAAAACGCGCCGAACGTTCGGAAATAAAATGCGTGCGAGTGCAATTTTCAAAGGCATCGATACGCGAATGTTTATTTCACAGAGGGAGAACTTGTTCATGTCAAAGCTGATCGAATATTGATGGACAAGTACAGGATATACATGAGACATTCCATGTGAGGAATATCAGTCATGTCTCAGAAATTGATGTAATTTTCCATATCGGTAGCTTTTGGTCAAATGTAATGTTACCCCAAATGATTTTTTTTTAATTGCGAAATCGATCGCGTTATAAATAGTTAAATATTTCAGCACTTTTTTTTCAAAATTCGATAACTTGGTTTAATGCAACGTTATCGCACCATATGAGGATGGAAATTTGTGTGAAAAAGATTGAATTTTAATGTAAAATTATGTACGTTGTGCAAAAAGAAAAATTTTCGTTATTTATTTAACAATATATTTTTGACGAATTTTTTAAACAACCAAGAAGATGATGAAAAATTCTGAAAAAAATTTTTTTTAAAACTACCAACATATGTGTATTCTATAAAAAATCAGCAACGATATGTTTTTCTTCGTTTTTGAGAAATCTATTATTGAAGCTGGCCGCTCGCCGCAAGCGCGGCTATAGCGGCATTATCGCCCGGTATGGACATTTTGTACGTGTTACTGTATTTTCTGCAGATTTCAATTTTATTTATGTTTTAAACAGAAAATGTTCATAAGAAAACATTAACATTGTATTTAATGAAAAAACTTTTTGCTCTCGTTGCTAAGGAGAATTTACTTTTGCACTCCAACTATCGTAAAGAGTCATGGTAGTCTTCTTTGATGCGCATGAAAAACATATGACAGTATGATAAAAAATAATTGCTAATTACGTAACTGTTCGTTGTCTACTCATAATCAATTACATTGCGAATTTATACAATACGTGTGATTACTGTGCACCGCCGGCATTAGCATTACCCAAGATGTACCGCGTGGAGGTCGCACGGTCGGATTTTCATCTCATCGGGGTGCTTAGTGTCAAATAATTTATAGATAGCCTGCGAGAATTTACTTTTAGCGTTTTAATTGAATCTGATAATAAATAACATTAAAGTTAATAAAAAAAAAACGGAGATTTCGAAACTGAAGTTACTGATTAGAAGTAAGTTTATATAAAATACGTTGGTAAGTAGAAATTAAATAACGCAAAATAATAGACTATATATGATAAATTACATCATACAAATTTGAACGAATCCCATTAATGTCAAATAACCTAGTCAATTCAAAAGTTTTTTTCCGATTAGCAATTTGTGGTCATTTATATGAACAAATATTCGAAGCAGCGCAGCGCAAAGTCGTGTGACGTTGCGTCAGGTCGCGTGGGAAGCATGTATGGCGCGCAACGCTGTGCCGTGCCGCACCATCCACACGCGCTCGCGGTTATGGGGCAACTTGAATAATGAAATTCTCAAAAACGAAGAAAAACATATCGTTGCTGATTTTTTATAGAATACACATATGTTGGTAGTTCTTAAAAAAATTCTTTTCAGAATTTTTCATCATCTTCTTGGTTGTTTAAAAAATTCGTCCAAAATATATTGTTAAATAAATAACGAAAATTTTTTTTTTCGCACAACGTACATAATTTTACATTAAAATTCAATCTTTTTCACACAAATTTCCATTCTCATATGGTGCGATAACGTTGCATTAAACCAAGTTATCGAATTTTGAAAAAAAAAGTGCTGAAATATTTAACTATTTATAACGCGATCGATTTTGCAATTAAAAAAAAATCATTTGGGGTAACATTACATTTGGCCAAAAGCTACCGATATGGAAAATTACATCAATTTCTGAGACATGACTGATATTCCTCACGTGGAATGTCTCACATCGGAAGTTATGCATCTTCTTTGTATACGGATGCCAGAGAAAATCTAATTGAAGTGACTGGGCTCGAGATAACATATCAAAATTAAAATATCTTTTTTTTTTAAGCTAAATGTAATTATAAACTTCATTTAAACCAAACTTTCAAATAACAATAATTTCATACAATTATATTAAAAATCATTATGAAATAAACGACATTAAATTTTAACAAAGAAAATTCATGCATTATAGTTTTTATATATCTTGTACGTTATAATGTATCTAAAATTTCAGACAATCACCGAATTTTTTAAAAGATATTTTAAATATTATGTTGCGTTCAAATTTTGTATCCTGTCGTACGTTATAAAGCAAGGTCATAAATGATTTTTGTCGTGCTCGTATGGAATTTTAAAGATAAATGCCGATTAACGTAATGTAGTAAACTGATTGACATCGGCGGAATTTAATGGCGCTTAATCATTAGCGAAAAATCGCACCGACACGCACACACGGGACAAGGACAAATGGCGACGCATACGGTGGTTTCAACCACCGCGATGATGGGGGAGTACCCTCCGATTTAATTTTAATCTCCTGCGCTTTTAGCGTACGGGAGCGATTTTTCAAAGTCCTAAAAAGTTCCTGTCCCGAATTGAGCATGTCGCCGCTTCATAACTCTTCCTCAATGTATTAATGTCGTGTTAGCAAGCGATATAACAATGGCGTGGAAGCAAGGAAGGGAGAGAAAAAGCACGCGGCCGTACAAGTGCACGTGGGAGCACGCAAACAAGTTTAAGGACACAGCACAGCACTGTGCACGAAGCAAATGTATGCGATGAAAGTGCACTGACATGTGCGAGAAGCATTACGAATGCATACGAGACGACTCTTCGCGGTTAATAAAGAGCGCAAAGAATATTGTACGCGGAGATCCGTTTCAATCTGCGTTTTGTAGCCGCATGCGATTTATCGAAAGGAATCAAAAGTTCGAATAACTTTCAAAAAATCAATAAGCACGAAATATATAAAAATTAATGCAAACTATAATAATAATAACAATAATAATAGAAAAAAAAGAGAAAATATAATTATAACCAAAGCATTTTCAATTTAGTTCCGGTTACGATTCAATAAAACATCAAATATAAATATACTAGTTTCAGCTTCAATTTCCTGACAAGAAGCGAAGAGGACCAAAACTGTAAAAATGATGACGGTTATCTGATGGTGTTTACGGTTATGGTTACTCGCGCGGTAAGAGAAAATTCAAAAATATAAAATGGTTTTTTTCTATATTTATGCTAATTAAATTATGGTATGTAGAGAGAGAAATATAAAAATTTTAAAAAACATTCGGATTTAATGTTTTACATATACATATATATACTATATATGTGTACACGTGCAAAGATTCAAATCGATGATAATATGAGCGAGAGTGAGTGAGTAAGAGTGTGAGTGAGTAAATGAGAGAGAGAGAGAGAGAGAGAGAGAGAGAGAGAGAGAGAGAGAGAGAGAAAGAGAACGTGTTCATCCGTTCAATCAGTTTTTTACGCATCTGTACATTAATAACTGCACTAGACTTCAAGAGTTCCTTCTTTCACTGTAGAAGGAGAAAGACTCTAAACTAATGTAATCAGTTTAATTATAAAGAACAAATTTATGTACAAATTAAGAATCGGAAAAAGAATTTAAAAAAGTTTGTAAAAATCAAATATAATTTTAATTTTATAAACAATATAGAATTCAATTTTGGTTTCGATTTCGGTTTATCTAAAAAAAAAGTTATGTAACAATTTTCGGTTTCAATTCCGGTTCGACTCGAGATCTGAAATAATACAAAAATGTAATAATACACAAATAATTGTTTTTTTTTTTAATATAATAATACTGCCGTATATTACGAACTATAAACCCTTTATGTCATTTTAAATTAGTTTTCTTATCCGATCTTAAAATGTGTAGTCATAAATGTTACGAAGTGCTTTTACACGATGTAAAACCAAGACTGAGCGACCACCCGGAGGGTGGTCCAGCAGTCTGTAGTAGCGACATAAGGCGTCGTGTTCGTTCCGTTTGACCTAGTGGCGGCGCCCACCTTCCACGAAGGACTGAGCTCAAAAGGAGACGCCGTGCTCGAAGAAGGACGAAAGAGGACCGAACCTGGTCGAACCGTTATACGAATGCTTACACGGTTGTCCGAGCACGCCCGTCCACTCGCCCGCACGCATGCACGCACGCACATTCTCATGCACGCACGCACGCACGCACGAATGTACGCATGCACCCCCCCGGTGATCCATAACATTGTCAACCCGACACACACGCCTCGGTCCGAAGCCAATCTCCATCTGAGATAAAGCTGGCGCTACGCTGGCAGAGGACGACGCATGTGAATGCGTGCGGAGTAACGTGGTGCGTCGCGTGATTAAGAGATCCAGATAGACGGACAGATACAGCCGAATCGATGGATGCCAGACGATTAATTTGCCGCGGTTGACGGATGACACACGGAGAAAATGAAAATTATTCTCGTATTGACGTAACAGATGGAGAAAGGAACGAGAGCAGCAAAGAAAAATAGACATCTCTTTACGCTTTTCGCACAAATCCATATTGGAAAACGAAACGTTTGGGGATAATAAAGAATTGAATGCGAATTTTTTTACGAAAATCCTACATTTATTCTGTTGATTTAAGCACTGTGCATTCCCCGGAATTCCTGAATGCAAATAAAACACTGTTCACTACCATAAATCTCACTTGATAATAATTATCTGATATCTGGACATGAAATTATACATTCAATTATGTGTGAAAACCACGCAGTTTTTACGCATTTTTGTCATCTTAAATCGCTTTGGAAACGTGCGTGCACGCGTACAGAGCAAAAATTAAACTAAATTTCAGCATCGATTATTGTCTGCTGAGAAATAGACGGGAAATTTTATTTGATATTCCGTATTCTTTTGAGGATAAAAATGTTGTATCAATTAATTGCAAAAATAATAAAAATGCACTAAAAAATTTAACGTATTAAATTTTGTATTTCGTATAAAATGTTACTTCACATCAACCGTCAATTTGGTCGTTTAACATATCATTATGTATTCCAAGCGTACTCTTTTGAAGAACGTCATATAATTAACATCCGCGTTAATAACGCGAAATCCAATAATCTCGAGTATAGAATAAGCTCAAGTAATACTGGTTTATGCGCACGTGGAGAAGCGGATAAGTCACGCACGTCCTCGAAACTCTAAAATGTAGGGCTACGATTGGGACGACGTAACCGTCATTCACTGGGACGAATCGTGGCCTCATATTTTTTTTTTTTGGAGTAACTCGCTGAGCCTTTCGTGACGTACAACAGTATAATTACAATATTACACGATGAAGCGATAACGTCACGTCACGACAGCGTGAGTTCGTTTAAGAAATATCGGTATCTCTCTGTCCCGGTTCTCTCTTTTCTTTGCCTCTCCCCGATTGCTACTTCTGCCTATTAAAAACATAATTAATTATACGCTTTCCTTTTACAATATTTCGAGTCACTGATTTTTATAAACAATATGATATTTACTTGCATGTTATATTACGCCCATTTAAACGATATTTCAAATTCAGAAGCTGTTTTCATATCGATGCAAATATAATTCTTTTTAATTTGCGTAAATATGTATGCCGTTGTTCCATGTCAATTGTTTTATTATTTATCGTTATACAAAGTGTTGTAGGAAAGATTAATATTCTGGGAAATGATAATATTGATTATTTTAAACAAAAATATTCGTATAAAACGTGTGTTCGATACCAAACGGTTTCCGAGATATACACGTATAGTTTAAACGGTGAAATTTTTTAAAATTAATTGAAGAAAATATGTTTTTTTTTTTTTTGGATTATGAATTATTGGCGCTTCCAAACGATATGGCCAATGTATATATACATATATATGCTAACTTTGCACACATTCGCTAAATATTGACTATTCAATATAGATAATTATGTATGTTATGTTACGTCATGTATGTGTAATAATATTTGCTAATATTGGTATACATAGGCCATATCGTTTACAGGCGTCTTTAAAACAAGTACGTAGAATTTCAATCTCTTTTTTAACAATAATTTTGTAATTGTACATTCAATTTTGAAAACCGTTCAAAATAAGACACGTTCATATGAATATTTTTATTTGAAATGACCGATACCATTACAAAATATTGACCTCTTTCCTCTTGAGATACCCTGTATAAAATATCGATAAAACGCAGACCTGTTACAAAATTATAAATCGCATTTTATAAATCGCAATTTAATTGAATTTTACCGAAGAAGGACAGGGGAGGAATGGTTATCTTTCATCATGACGTATTTCACTATATATTAGTATGCGGAATATTTGCGTGAAATTGTGGCGGAAAAGTTGTCCACGGTATCCGTATCTCTATGCAATTTTATCGGCGCCCGAAGTAATGGAATAACCGAGGACGCCATTAAATTTATTCACTTATTTCGCCCTCCAAGTATAAACAGGCGCCGTTGAGTATCACCCACCCATCCCTTCTGCCGCCTGTTTTATCCCGAAGGTTCAGTTGAAGTGGAAGCTTCGTTATTCCGTGTTTACCGGAATAGCTTTTACTAGTGACTTCCTCAAGCATATGCGTATACCTAATTTCCGATATGGCGAAACGGAGTAAAGCGAGATCGGCAGCTCTCGTTTTGCTGCGATGGAAAAGAAACGCATCGTTTCCTTTTAACGAATACGAACCAAAAGAGAAACGATTTAAGTACAGGGTGCCACTTCAACGTATCGACTTGGATATTTTTCACTTGCGAATATTTTTCACCGATCTTGTTGCATAATGTGTTCTCCATAAATTAAACCACGTTTTCACGAAGCGCGATATTATCGCGAAAGTATCTTGGTGAGAAATTACGATGTAATTCATGTAACAGATTGCATGATGCAATCAATTTGATCTTAATAAATATGCAGTATATTTATTAAGCATCGTAAGATAGGAAATAAAATATATACACTGAGAGAAAAAAGTTTAGTGACTACAATGGTGAAATAATTATCATTAGTTCCATTTGTAGAGTTAAATACTTCTATACTGTATTAATACTTATATATATAGATTTAAAAAGGTATATATTTGGAATTGAAAAAATGACTATAAATTATAGATATTCAAATTATGGTAATTGCAACTATTCTTTTCTCTCAGTGTGTAAAGTACTCTAAATTATTATAATTTGCATAATAAATCACAAGAAGGTTATTACTAAACAGGAAATAATTACAAAAAATGTTGGACTGAATGTTTAAATTTTTCCAATTGCATAATATATATATAGATATTTATTTGTATTATATACATAGAAAATTATGCGTGTAAAAAATTAAACGTTCACAGTATTAATTTCATAGTATTTAGACACGTAATATAAGAACGTCAACTATATTATTTTATATAACTTTCTCAACTAGAAAGACAGCCGAAAGTTTCGACGCGAGTAAACAGAGGATCAGCAGAAAGAGAGAGAGAGAGAGTGAAAAACGGCAAAAACTCAGCTCGAGGGGACGAACTGTCTGTCAGAAAACGCTTATATTGTATTCTACGGTCGCAGAAAATGGATTTATCCCTGCTTTTGGTTTCGGATACGCATGTAGGAGTCCAATGAAACTCTATTCTATCTCACCAGTATATTAGAGCGAACTTTGTCCTTGAAACGCTATTCTTTTTATTCCTTTGTGGATTTTCGCTCGCGTCTCTCTCTCTCTCTCTCTCTCTCTCTCTCTCTCTC